>NW_015173169.1:289288-292466 GCF_001447785.1 Gekko japonicus
TGCAAGCCCAGCAGAACCAGTGCTATGTACAGAGTACCCAGCAGTACCAGGGCAGACACAGGGTGCCAACAGAACCCACTGCCACTGTGGCAATGCCAGCTCAACAAGACTGATGACAAGCACAGAATCATAGTCCAGGGGGTGTTGGAAAATCAGCAGACCCAGTGCAGTGTATAGTGTCCAGCAAACCCAGTGTCTTCTGTTCATAATATTAACAAAGATTTGCCACTATACGGCTGCGGTCACACGGAGCATTAGCCATGCTAGAGCAACAGAAGACAGGCGGAGTTTCCGGGCGCGATCTCACCGGCACATCTGGGAAGCGTAGCACTTCCGTGGCTCAACTGAGGCTTCCCGCCGAAAACACGCAGCAAAAAACTAGTACCTCGGAGGTACTAGTTTCAGGAAACTGCGGGGCAAGGGCAGGCGTCTGATCGCGTTTCCGGAGGCATCCGGCGCCCGCCCATGTCCCCTTGCGAAAAAGGTGTTTTTTCCCCCACATCTCTGTGGATGCGCACAAGCACCCAACGGAGCATGCGCAGTCGTGGTGTACACACACAAAAAACATCCAGTTTGCCGCACCGCGCGCTTCTTTTTTGCACGCGGGATTGTCTTGCAATCAGCACCTCTCCCTTCCCACGGAACCTCCACGGTACCTCAACGGGAGGTCTGATCTCTTTACCACACGTTAGTTTTCCCCGGGG
Organism: Gekko japonicus; assembly: GCF_001447785.1. Classification (NCBI taxonomy): domain Eukaryota; kingdom Metazoa; phylum Chordata; class Lepidosauria; order Squamata; family Gekkonidae; genus Gekko; species Gekko japonicus. Next base: position 289,993 of record NW_015173169.1, read on the forward strand.
CAAACTGCCACACTTCCCCCCCGCAGTTTCCTGCCCATGTGACCGGGGCCTACTACTCTCAAATATATTCTGTCACCAAGCAGGATAGGGATGAGAAGATCTTGAAACCAAGGATTGAAAATAAGGGGGGGAGAGAGATATGGAAAAATTAGGTGAAGGGAGACAGAAATGAATAAGAGTCCAGAAGCACCTTAAAGACTAACAAAATATGTGGCACAGTATGAGCTTTCGTAAGTCACTGCTCACTTATTTAAGGTGCTACTGGGCTCTTGTTCTTTTCTACTGACTAACATGTCTACCCATTTTGATCTATTTCCACAGAAATGAATGAGAAAAATGTGGAAAAGAGGGAGAGAAATTAAGAGAGGAAAAGGTTGTTTTATCTTGCTGCAACACCCTAACTACTGCTTTGCAAGATCTGGCTGAGCTGGGTGCAAGAAAAGGAAGAGAAAAAGGCTAGACCAGAGGTGTCAAACTCATTTGTAATGAGGGCCAGATCTGACATAAATGTCATTTTGTTGGGCCAGACCATGCGTGCTATAAAATGTAACACAAGTTACCAGAGATATAAACTTTATAAAGATGATTTCAAATGCTAAATGACAATAGCAGGCATGATTTGATTACACGTGATATGCAAAGGGAAAGCAGACACAGAGATATTAGCGTTGGTAATGAAACAGGAAACCTAGGTCTCAATTCCATCCAGGAGGATTCAGTCCAGGAGGATGCAAAGAATAAATGGACATAAGTCTGACATTAGAAACCACAACATTCAGTTGCTGACCTAAGAGTAGCAGTTCTCTAAGAAAGGAATGTAAAGTTGTTCCATTCTGCTGTGCCACCAGCTTCCTTTGCCTTCCATTTGGCTCAGTATAAAAAGCTTGCCATCTGCATCAGGACAGAGGGAGGGTGTGAGAGAGAGCGGGGAGGAGCAGGCTCCTGGGGGCGCCGGCAGGGCACTGCACTGCACTGCACTGTGGGGGGGAAACAGCACCTGCAACCCCCCCCCCCCGGAAAGTAAAGGGGGTCACCTGGTGGATGGGGAGGCAGGGGGGCAGGAAAGGTGGAACGAGCTGGGTAAAAAAATCACAAAACACCCAACGGTTGCCAGGCAGGGCATTCTGAGGACTGCCCCAAGAAATAACAAATAGTTCAGGGGTGGGTGTGCTTCCACCACCCCCCCCAAAAAAAATATGATTGCAGAAAAATGTTCCCTGGCTGCTTTTAAATGCAGACAACTGGATTTTCAGCTAACTAGTTTCCTTTTTGACAATTTGTGTATCTCCTTAGAAAAGATGGGGGGGGAGAATTTGGCCCCATTTGTCTGCTTATTGCTCACAGTGGCTTGAGGGCAAGGAGGAACAATTAAACCACCTTAAAACCAAATCCAAATAACATGGTAGGACACTATAGTGACCTCGGAGTCACCACTAATGGCAATAAAATAGTGCAGACAGACGATGCTGAGATGAAACAGTAGGAGAGTGGATGCAGCATAAAATGCAGACAGAAATTTGTGAGATGATGTGAGATCATTGGCACAGCGGTGGACCAATTCAGATTGGACCCATGAGAGGGAGGGCAGGAAGTGTTGAATCAGTGCTTATGTAACCCACTAAGGTCCTAATATCTGGTGGGCAGGTTCAGTCGGTTTTGACAGCGGAACTCCCACCTATGATTATTAAGAATATGTAACTGCTATTACTACACATGTACTTAAGCACAGACCTAAAAGAGGCAATACAACCAATGCACTTTAACATTTAAAATAAACTCTTTATATAAAGAAAGCATGGAGGTTTTCATATAAATCCTCATTCACTTTTGGTTGGTTGCTATTACTTCATAGCAATGAATCTTCAGGATATTACTGAGTACAGATATCTTCAGCATCCACAAGGATGCACAGAACAGAAAAAAAAATACTAAGCACATAAATAATACATATATTGTAGGTCCATATGTTGTAAGCTCACAGATACTGGAACAGCATATGAGGTTTCCAGGCTGTACTTGGGATGCTGGAGCTCTTCTCAGTTGACTCCAGGATTTACCTGCAATAATTCAAGGCAGGCCTTAACACAGCAAAGTCTAGGCCTCTCCCCAAGATAGATGTTGCCTCTTTCTGGGCCAGGCTGAACTGCTGGCTACTGCAAGGAGATCAAATCAGTCAATCCTCAAAGAAATCAACCCTGACTGTTCCCTGGAAGGCCAGATAATGAAACTGAAGCTCAAATACTTTGGCCACCAAATGAGAAGGGAGCACTCACTGGAGAAGACCCTGATGCTTGGAAAGATTGAAGGTCAAAGAAGACGGGGACGGCAAAGGATGAGATGGTTAGACAGTGTCATCGATGCAACGAACATGAAGTTGAGCCAACTTCAGAGGACGGCAGAAGACCGGAAGGCCTGGAGAGAGCTCGTCCATGGCGTCGCGAAGAGTCGGACTCGACTGTGCGACTGAACAACAA
>NW_015173169.1:292495-315057 GCF_001447785.1 Gekko japonicus
CGTCCATGTAATATGTGGTTTTTATTAAAAGACGTGGATCCGGGGATCCTGCCATCTTGGACCGTTAAACTGTCAAGGAACTTTAAGGCTGGCAGAAGTTTCTTGCTGCTGCGCGAACTTGTAGAACTCAACTGTGCAGAATTTTCTAGCTTGACTGCTTCCAGGCCAGGAAACTCTAACTGATCCACTTCAAGCTTGAGGTGAACAACTTGATTTCTGCCGTCTAATCCTTTGTGATAAAGATTGCCTGTTAAGCTGCTTTAGTGAACAGAATCGTCTGTTCAGGATTTTCTAGGCCTTCTAGAAACCCTTTGAGCAGTTTAACTCTGGGTGCTTGGCAGTAGAATAAATACAGCAGTTGAAGCCTTATACTTAAAAATTTACTGTTCCAGGCGCGATTATTACTTTGGCCACTAGATGGCATGGACGTGCCCATGAGCCAGTATCCCTTGTCTTTAGGCAGGAGTCTTTCAAAGCCAGAAGGGAACCTTTAATTAAGTCTTTTCTGAAAAAGATCCAAAGAACTTTCTGGGTCTTTACTTGCTCTTATTATCTGAAGAGTCTTACTCTTTACTGCTCTTTACTGTACTGCCCAGACATCGGATTCTGACAGTGAGTATTAACCAGACAGACGTTAGAGGCAAAGCTTATCACAGGAATCCTTAGAGTGTGGAAAACATAGGCTTACTTTATTCCATAACACAACAAGGTACATCTGTTGGCAACGCATAACAGTCCATCGGTAAAGAGCAGTACTTCTCTTCAGCTAACTGTCTCCATGGGTGTCAGAGAACCAACTGTTCAGAAGGTTCAGAAGGGGGCGTGGCCAGCAGCAGTGTCTCCCAAGAGTCCTTTGCAAAGTACAAGCTGTTAACCCTATAATTACCATACCCGGACAGCACAATGATTCTATGGCCCCCGTCACATGGGACAGATAACGCGGGGGTGAGGCGTGGCTGTTTGCCCCGGGGCAAAATAGAGCGTGTTCGCTCAATCACACAGTCTCCCAAGTATTCGCACTGTGGCAGGAAGCTCGCAATCACACGACGATGCTGGAGCTGGCAAAGAAGCCGCACAGCAAGCGCTCTGTGTTTGTGCGCATGAGCAGTTCCATGGAGCAGCACTGCTTCCAGTTTAGTGTTCATGCGCATGCACTTAGCGAAACCATCTGGTTTGCGACGGGACTCGGATGGGCGCCAGAAGCCACGGAATACTAGCGCTCTCGCGATCAGATGCCCGCCCCTGCTGCACGTTTTCCGGATACTGCTGCATTTTCTGAGGTATTTTTTTACTGTGCGTCTTCGGCAGGATGCCACGGGTTGGCTACGGGCGCGCTACGCTTCCCAGATGTTGCGGTGTGATCACGTACTGAAAATCCGCCTGCCATTCATGCCTTTAGCGTGGCAAATCCTCCGTGTGAACGGGGCCTATGTCACTTAACATTGAAGGTATTCACAGCACCATCCAGTGACAGTATTCTAAGTAACATCTGAAGTGCATTCAGAGTTCACAAAACATTAGCTTATGACATGAATATACTTTGAATTTTTAGATCACACATTCCACCGCCCCCCTTTTCTTGCATGTGGAAGTATTTAGACTCTGTACTGCAGGAACAACAAGGAATGACATGGTTTGTTTGTGGAATCTGAATGCTTCTTTAAAGGTTTGTCTGTGTTTCTAGCTTTCAGGAACAAATGTGCTTTAAGAGTAAACTCAAATATCTGAACATTATTAGGTAAATTTTGAACAGAGTTTGAGACACAGTTCACTTAAACGTCTCACTTGGATACATTTTTATTTCTGAAACATTTTTTTAGAAAAAATGTAGTTTAATAGTGGTTGACCACTTTAATATCTATCTACAACAAAAATACATTTTCTGAAGATGTATTGGAAAGAAAATTATTATACAGTTCATGCCCCCCATGAGACAGTAAATAATGATACCCCCTAGAAGCTTGTGTAATAATAAAAAGGTTTCTGGCCTTATGGCTAAGATCATGTGCCCATGTGTGTAATTAAAAAGTTTCCAGTTTTGTTTAGATTGTGCAAATGGCCACAGATCATGAAAGGTATATCTGTGGATTTCAACAAAAAATACTATAAGGTCTGTTGAGGCCATTTAGTTTTTCCATTTCACATATTTGGCAAACAACATTCTCAGGAGTACTAAGGTAATAAGAGAAGATGACTGCATTTTGATTGCTTGCAATTATTTTCCTTGCATTTTTATCATCCAATATATATGTTAGGGATTTATCAATATCAAATAAAATCTATGTAGCTAATATTGATTTTGTTGTGTTCACCAATTCATATAATTATACTGTCATTTTATGTTCCTAATTTGTAAGTATGAACACTGTATGTCATGGACACCTTTGTATTTTCCTCTACATCATTTAAAGTAAGCTTAGTTTTTCCCATCTGAGACTGATCTAGAAGTCATACAAAGTTCATGCAAGCCCATGGGACCCCAGAGATGGATAAAGTATGAAAATGGTGATGCAAGTACCTTATCCTTGCATTTGAAGTAAAAACACAAAGGTTGCCAGATAATGTTTAGGTGCACTTAAATCCCACTGAAATCAGTGACTGTAAACACTGGACAAAGTCCAGACAAAAAAAAAAATCCAATTAATTTCAGTGGGAAAACTAAGCACGTATTATCTTGTTTCAATGATATCCAGTGGGAAAACTAAGCACGTGTTATCTTGTTTCAATGATATCCAGTTGTTAATATGGTGGAATAAAGCTTCATCCCAGATATTTGCATAAAAAGTTTACAACTTTCCAATGAAAATGTTGAATTTGTACTCCGGGACACAGAAGGTAAACTAAAGCTACCTTTATAAAAAGATAATTAAAAGATTGCAGAACTAGGGTGTTTTTTTTTCTTATAGAATGCAAGGCTGTAGAACATTAACTCATATGTTGATGGAGTTAGAACAGCAAAGGAACCTTTTCCTGAAACACCAAAAGCTGTAGGCAATGAAGACAACTAGATTCTAGTAGCCAGTAGTGGAGGGTTTTATGAGGTTTACAGCAGCATCCCTGACATTTAGGGCTGCCAAATCCCCCCTGGGGGCGGAAATCCCCCCGCCCCAGAGGCCCGTTCCCAGACGCCGGGGAAATGGGCCCCGGGGGGAACCCCGCCCCAGCGTGCACGTCACAGGGAAGTGATGTCATGACGCCGGGCACACTGGGGGCGGGGCCATGGCCATACAAGGGGAAATTCTATGTTTTTCCCTTGTATGGTCGTGGCCCTGCCCCCAGCATGCCTGGCGTCATGACGTCACTTCCCTGTGACGTGCATGTGGTGCGCGCGCTCCGGGAGCCACGCAGGAGTCCCCCGCCGGAGAGGTGAGTACCATTTGGCAACCCTACTGACATTTGTGAGGGAGCACACACTCAAAGAAGCAGATTTTGCAATTCTTTAGGGGGAGAAAGATGAGACAGACTTAAAAGGAGACAGGAGGCTGACAAAATGGCAAAGAAAGAGAAAGAAACAAGGTTTCAACAGAAACCTTGAAATTGTTCTGTCCCACTCCTAATACAGATTCAAGGGGGGGAGGTAAATTTTAGACCAAGTATGAGAGAGAATATGTGTTTTACTCATGTCATTTTCCTCTGTTCCTAAGGTGTTAGTCGACTGTTACTTAACTTTGTACTTTTTTCTCTCCTTTTTGTAACCAGAGACTACTTATTCAAGTAAAGTTATTTTTTTCTAAAATTAATGTTATTTGTGTACTTATTAATTCAACCATGTAAACATGGCCTTTCCTTGTGGTTTGAAGTGGTTATGTGGTGGTTGTTGTTCAGTCGCACAGTCGAGTCAGACTCTTCGCAACCCCATGGACCACATCACGCCAGGCCCTCCTGTCTTCCGTTGTGCTCCGGAGTTTGCTTAATTTCATGTTTGTTGCCTCGATAACACTGTCTAACCATCTAATCCTTTGCCGTCCCCTTCTTCTTTGACCTTCAATCTTTCCCAGCATCCAGGGGACTTTCAAGAGATCAGGGAGATAGGCTACAGTAGTTCTTTATTTTTCCTCCAAGAATTTTCTACACACCTGAACTTTATGCAGCCAAAGACAGAGGCTGACTCCATTTTTTAACCAAAAAAGAGAATTAGGACTGGAAACAAGTGAAGTTTAGATGAAGTCTCACAATGAGCCAGGTCATATCAGAAAACTGTCACATCCTCTATCACAGGCTTGTTTTGTGAATCCTTGGGATCTCCCAGCATCCACATCAAAATGAAGAGTGGTGCTTGTTGGACAAATCTAACCCCATTCTACTAAAGGAGAATCCAAATAAGGCAAACTGTCCAGTAAGCTAATTAAATTCTCAGTCAACAGGATAACATTATCTCCTAGACATTAGCATAGTCAGAAAACTAAGTCAAGTAACCTTGTTCCCAGTAATGGTGGATGAGGGTGTGAATTTGGAGAACACACATCTGTATTCCTCCAGTTCATGCTTCCCTTTGTGGTTACTTACACACTGTACATAATAACATTAAACCCAAACTGTGGTCTTGTGTCTTTATTTGGGATGCTGAGGTAAGGCTTATTTTAAAAAGTGGTAGATTTCATCAACTGAAGTGAACAGAAAGGATCAAAAGTTCTGGCAAAACAACTATAAGTTTACAATAAGGTGCACAAAAGGAGAATTTGAAGAACTGGTGACTAAAAACATTAAGACATACAAAAACACTTTCTTCAAATATATCAGGAACAGGAAACTGCCTATGGAGGCATTTGGACCATGACATGAGAGTTATAAAATTATGCATGGTAGTCTAGTGCCACTTGGAATAGTGAGCTAGGGACGGTATATATTTAGACGTGTTAGGGCATTTGATTTCTTTTCACCCACTTGCTGTTATTATTCTGCACCTTGTTGTTTGACCTCCTAAAAAATAAATCAAATCCATTTCCCCTGGTTTCTTCCTGAAACCAGTCTCAAACTGATATACAACTGAAAAGATTCTCTCTCTCTCCCCTGAACTGATAAACTTGCTGCCACTCTAGCTTCTCCTGCTGAGTCGGTTCGGAAAACTGAGCCAAAACATCTACTAAGCTTCCACCTGGCTCCTCATTTCCTTCTTCCTTCTCTGTCACACTCAGCAACAACATTTCCCTTTCAAGGGCCCCTGCCACATGGGGGGAAAAACACCGGCAAAGTGCGGCTTTTTAAAGCCGCACCAAAATAGACACGCCGCGGCAGGATCCCACGGATCTCATGAGCCACGGCGCCGTTGCTCCCTGGCACAATCAGATGCCGGGGAGGAAGCCACGGTCGGGAGACCGAGGCAGCCGGCTGCGCATGCGTGTGCATGCGCAGTTTGGCCAGGAGCTGGGGATGCGCCAGCAGAAGGACGCGCCGGTGATCCCACGGCCGCGCTTGCCGCGGCCGTTCAGGTAAGACCTCCTCAGGAGGTGGTTTAGTTTAGATGCGGGTTTTCGGCCGGAAGGGCTGGATCGGGGATGGTTGCACAACGTTTCCCAGATGTTGCGGTGGGATCACACCCATTTGCTGCGCCCCCGATCTGTCCCTCTCTCAGCCCAAAACCTTTCGTGTGACCGGGGCCAAGATAGGGTTTCCAATTGTTCACATGAACATCCTTGGTCCTTTCCCCTTATCTTTCCATAGAGACAGCACACCTGACTTTGCCTAGCCAATTCACAACCACTGAAGGTCCTCACCATGCAGCTATCAGCTTGTCAGTGCACGAAGGCAGAAAAAATACCATTTTGTCAAAAGCCAGAGACCTAGGTGTTTTATCATTCCAGCTGCTCTGATTCACCTTGTCCTTAGCCAGATTCTCCCTTGCAACACTCACCATCTTTTCAGCCACTTTTTAAAATACATGACACAATTTATCACTGATTTCTCAGCCTCAGGGATCTTTTCTTCCCATCTCTCCCTTCCAAGATCCAGCAGTCCCCTGACATTCCTTCCAAACTCTCCCATGATATGAAGAGACTGCACAGGTGCCCTCACCTTGCATCCACTCTTGCCCACTCTCTTGCACATTACACTAGACTTACAACATGCTCTCACATTCTCGGCTAACTTAGGCCAGTAAGAATTCAACTTAGTCTTGTTGGTTCCCAGCTGCCCTGCACATGGAATGAAATGTGCCCACTCCATGAGTCTTTTCCTGTACTTCTCAGGAAACCACAAGCTAACTGCTTCCTAGGACTCCTGTCTGCCCTGCTTCCAGACAACCTGCTCAGAGAGTGTCAGAAAACCCCACTTCTTGATCCACAGCTACTTGGTGAAGTGATTCCAGACTAGGGTTGCTCTGGACCTCCTCCAGTAACCCCTCCAGTTCCCCCAAGCATTCAGCTATTTGCTTCTCTGAGCCAAAACTAGCCTCACTGCCATCAAGAACTCCCGTGAAATCTTCATCCTCTACTTCTGTCTCCTCAACCTGCACTTCACCAAAGCAAGACAGCTCCTCTTCCTCACCAGGAAGATCTACAGCTTCCTGATACATCTGGGTTTCAAACTCCCTCAGGGTTTGAAATGGGCTGGGTCACCTGGGCTCCCCCTTCTCCTGCAGTAACTGGAGTTATTTCCTCCCTGTTGGCTGGTGGAGAGCTAGTCTCCACAGAGACACTCACTCCGCCCGCCCCACTTCTAGGGTTTGGCTGTGTGTTACCACATTTACTAAGTACTGGTCACCAAGAAGATATTGGTCAAGTAACAGGGTAGGGCTGGTCCTTCATATCTCCCATTCCTGTGAGACTTATCAGCCCTCTCCATTCCATGGGAATCCATGCCACAAGAACATCCAGGGAAATTTCACCAACCCCCTGCATTCAGAATGCCATGTTAGGCACAGTATCAGAATCTGACACCAGATTGGCCTGCACTAGGACTACAGAGGAGCCTGTGTCAGCATTAGGGGTGTGTGTTTTGATCTTCCTGAGCCAAAAATATACATGAAAAATATCTTATTGGTATTTTTCAGGTATATTTTGGCATCCCAAAAGTATCTGGGATTTTTTGGGAAAACCAGAGGGAAAATCCCAGATACTTTTGAGAACTGAGAAGATTGGAGAAAACAGCTCAGAGGTGGGGAGACTGCTCCCCGCCTCTCAGCTGTTTCCCCCTCCCGCTTTCTTCTGCAGTCTCTTTAAACTGGAAGAAATTGGGGAAAACAGCTGAGAGGTGGGAGCAATGTGCTCCCACTACTCAGCTGTGTTTTCTGGCTTTGCCACTACTGTTTTTTTTTTCCCTTGGGTCTATTTGATTAAAAAAAGGGGGGGGGCTTTCCACAAAATCACGGATCTGAATACTCTGCCAGTATTAGGATCTGGGATTTTCCAGAAATCCACAATTTTGGGGGGATCCAATAGATCCAAACCAAAAAAAGGGGGGGGTGAATTTGCATACCCCTAGTCAGATTATCCCAAAAGGAGCAAGAGGATCAGCAGAAACATGACTGCAGAAGGGTCTCCTGCAGGCCGAGGAAAGCAGGAAAATAAAAGTTACCCCAAAAGATTTTGTTCCATACAAGGAGGGGAAGAGCCCTCAATATATCTTTCCACTTTTGAGAAAGCAGCTATGCAGTGGGGAATCGCAGATGTGGTCTATGTGTCCTACCTCTGTAGCATTCTAACTGAGGAGCTAGTTGCTATCTACAACAGAATGCCCAGGGTGGAGTGGAGTGTTCCAAAGCCACAGTTTTTAAATGGTTCAAACTGGGGGCTGATCACTTTTGGAAGCAGTTTTGGGGCTTATCCCCACAGTGTAAAACATATTTGGAGTATTTGGTAAAAATGAGTGAGATGGGGATAGGTGAAAGAAGCAAAAGCAGTGCCTGGGGGCAGGGCTTCCTCGACGGCCTGCTGGCCAGCAGTGGGTAGAAGCCCCAAAAAAGTGGGGGACCCCTGCCAAACCAGAGGGTTTGGCAACCCTATTGTGGTGGAACAGGGCCTGCAGGCCAGAGCAGGACTGCTCCGTCACAACATCTTTACTCAACAAGTTGCTAAATTTAAATTTAATAAATATTTACATTTAATAAGTATATACATGTAATAAATAAATAAAATAAAATAAATGGTGAAATTAACTTCAAAGGAAGGTAGTTATGGCCATGAGCACAGACAGCTTTTAAAGGTGGTTGGACAGATTAATGGAGGAGAGATTCATCAGTGGGTAGTAGCCATGGAGACTGAAAGGAGCCTCCATATGCAGTGAAGGCAAACTTTTGAATACCTGTGCTGAGAGGCAGCAGTAGGGGGGAGCCTTAACCTGGGCCTCTATGCCCTACCTGCCCTCCAGGGCAACTGGTTGGTCACTGTGTGAAACTAGATGGACCACTGGTCTGATTCACCAGGGTCCTCTAATGTTCTTAACAATAGTATGTCCCTGGTTTTACTTTTGCAATTATACTGTGACATTTTGAGCTGGTCTCACAAAAACTGTGGCATTTACACTGTAAGTCATTCATCCTTCAAAAACAAGTAACTATCTCTCTAGCATCAACTTCACTGAAGTCTTTGTAACAGCCATCAACATATAAAAACATAATGCATTAGCAAGCAAAATAATAGTTCTGTGGATATCAAACTGATAACCAGATGTGTGAAACAAAGCTCATAAGAGAACATGTAAGGTTATGAACAACTAAGCAAAGGCATTTCAAAAAAGGCATGGTTGCTCTCAAACTGCACCTGATAATTGACAAACCTGAATAGGTTTCATTTATATAACAATATGTTTCCAGAAGCAACTTGTTCTGTACATCAAAAAATCAATAAACATCACCACAAAATAGAATCCAGAAGCAAGCAAGCAAGCCCAGCACCCAGAAGTTAAGAACATTCTTAAACTGGAACTCGAACTCATATTGCTTCTTAATATAAGAAATAGATTTAAAAAGTTTTAATATATTCTGATTGTATAAAAAGAGAACAATAAAACCAAGAAATCTAGTTATTTTATGAGAACTGTCTAGTCTATTCATGCAGCAGAATAAGGTGATAGAATGCCATGGCAGTAGAAACAGCTGTGCTACTTAAGAAAGACAACATGTGGAGTCATATTTTAATGTACATGGTACTGTATGACCTCAGTTAGTTTCACATTTAGAACCAGCCTTACTTCACAATCTAACATTTATGAGCCATTATGTCGGCTAATGCCGCCATGGGCTGGTTCTGTTCTCCTCCTCTCTCCCACTCTTCTTGATGGAATGCACATCAGGTTTCCCTGTTATCTCTGCTGTGGCCTTGGAGACTTGCTTGGCCATACTGCTGTTTCCTGCTGGGAGTTACGGGCCGTTTTTCTGAACACGCTTGCTTTCGCTTATTGGCTCATGTCTATCGGGGGACCTGTATGAACTGGGTATAACTGTTTGGGTTCCTGCCTAACCCCCATTTCTGACACAGGTTGTGTTGAATGATGACCTGAGTACCTTCCTCAATAAACTGCACCTTGAATGAATTCTATTGTTACGGCGCTTAGCCAGCAATATAAAACCATAGAAATAAAAATAAATTACAATGGCCTAATAGTAAAATTTCCAAAGTGCAACTAGGTACTAAGAAATAACATTGTACAATCAATTTGGTCGCTAAAACCAGACTTAAGATTACACTGCAATAAAACACAGTAAAAAGAAATAAACTAAGATGACTTGGGAACAGTAAAAGTTAAAATCAAACAGTCCTAAACCGAGTGACAACCAGGGCACTGATGAGCTTTTACAACCAAGGAGCAAAATTTCGCAATCTGATGGAGCGCTGTATGTTTAAGGTTAAAAAACAAGTTCTCCATCTTATCCTGATCAGAAGTGCCTGCCAAAAAAGGCTCAATGAGTTTTGTGCGCGCCTCTTCAAATAACGGGCACCTTAAGAACACATGTTCCTGAGATTCAATCTCCCCCAACGCGCACATACATAACCTCTCTGTTCGGGGTAATCTTTTAAATTTGCCCTTAAGAACTGCAGAAGGTAAGGCAGAGCATCTAGCCAAAGTGTAAGCCCTCCTGAGTTTGCGGGACTCCAGAACATCTAAATATGGGGCCTGCGCAACGATGTATTTATTACTAGTTGGCACTATAAAAGTTGGAGACACCTGTAGATCTAATTGGCGTTCGGTGTCCTTGATCCTCTGCTTAATTTCTAACTTAGCTCGGTCACCACCAATCTCCAAAAGCGCTTGAGGAGAATACCCCAAGAGCGAGATTTTTCGCTTAACAGCGACCAGCCATTCAGATTCAAAGGGATCAGTCAGAATCAGAGGCACTAGTCCACACGGATTTAAATTTATCTTCAACCAATAGAAGATGGAGTATAAGGCAATCATGGCTTCGACCGTCAGCATGCCCGTCTCTAGCCTTACCATTGCATTAGATACGCATCTAGGAACTTGGAGCACTGCTCTTAAAAACTTCGATTGAACTAGCTCTAAGGGGACATAGCTAGAGGAAGGCGCTCCAAGCAGCGTACCATAGAGCATCTGGACAAGTGTTTTAGCCTTAAAAAGTTTTATAGCTGCTGGTACAAAATATCCCCCTTGGGAGCTGAAAAACTTAAGTATACCGTGAGAGGATTTTTCACCCGAGCATGCTGCTGCCTGGCTATGGGCAGTCTTAGATCCAGAGGCTTGGATGATCATGCCTAGGTAGCGAAAGCTAGCTACCTGTTCAAGATTCTGGCCGTTTACACTCCACTTTCTTAATTTGGGTCTCCTGCCAAAGGCCATCACCTTTGTCTTCACATAGTTAATATCCAGCTCCTGATCACTGCAATAGCTAGCGAACTTCTTAAGTGCCCTTCTCAATCCAATTGGGGCTCTAGAAAGAATAACAGCATCATCGGCATATAAAAGTATAGTAATGGAGCACTGAGCCAGTTTAGGAGGGTGAAAATCTACATCATTTAGATATCCAGCAACATCGTTGAGGTAAAAGTTAAAAAGCGCAGGAGCTAGCATAAACTGCACGTTAATAAAGGAACGGTTGTTGAGCTTGATTGACTTGGGACTCTGACAGAGTGTCAGGAATCCCTCTGTTGGCCTCTACCTGCCCCTTGCAGAGATGAGTGGAGAGGAGGACCTGAGTGTGCCCATGACAATGGCAGAGCAGGTGCCTACCACCATGGCCCCGGTTCCCTCCACCACCTTGGCGAGCATCCCGACGACCCTACCACTGGTGTCGGGAGCAAAGGGGTGTATGGAGAGCTGGCCACTCTGAAGCCCAAGTATCCCTTCTTGGGCTGACTTTTCCACACAGACTCAAAAGTCGTGGATGCTAACCTCAAAACTTTCAGGGGAAGCCAGTATGACTACAAACCACCCTGGGCTCCCAAGTACAAGCAGGATCCATCAGGAGGTGAGGAGGACCGATGGGAAGAGAGGTTCTCCCGGAAGGAGGCTGCGCAGGTCAAGATGAGTCAGGAGCTGCAGGCTGCATTGATGGACATCCCAAGGATGTTGGCCCAGGTGGCACAGAATGAACTGCACTTATGGCCACCCACCCCACCGGTGGGACCACCTGTACAGGTACCTGTCCCTGCCCTGGCGCCCGTACCTGCCCCAGTACCGGGTTGGGGGGGGTGCTAGCACCTGCACCCATGCCGCTCAGGGTCGAATGCCCCAAAGAGCTTCTGGAGGTAACGTTCAATGGAACTCCGGAGAAGCTGGCGTTCTTCATTGTGCAAGTGCAGAAATTCGTTGTTGGGAGCAAAGGGGTGTATGGAGAGCCGGAGGGTCGACTACATCACCTCTAAGCTTAGAGAGGGAGCAGCTGATTGGTATGTGAGCCTGCACCAAGCCCAAGGTCCTGAGCTACGAGTGGTAGAAGTGTTCATGTGAGCACTGTGACAGCAGTATGAAGACCCAATGGAAGGGGAGAGAGGTCGAAACTACCTCCGTACTCTGAGGCAGAACAAGAGGTCCGTGCAAGAGTATTCGGAGGAGTTTAAAAGGTATGCAGCAAAGATCCAGGGCTGGCCTGATGGGGTGCTCGCTGAACACTATTGCCTGGGGCTACACCCCGAGATCCGGGAGACAATCTTCCGCAGCACCCACCCAGTCTCCCTGAATGCATGGATGCGAGAAGCTGTGGATGCCGAGACCCGGATCCAGATGACTTGTACCTCTATTGGTGGTACAGGTCATTAACTCTCTTACATCTGGATCTCCTCGGGTTATGGCTTTGGTACAGGCCTTCACCCTTCGCTGCCTTCATTTGAACATTTTGTTTCTGGCCAGATATGTGCCAGGGATTGACAATGGGGTGGCTGACTCTCTCTCTCGCAAACAGATGGAGAGGTTTCGTCAGCTGGCCCCAGAAGCCGATCCTCGGCTGGTACAAATGCCAATGGAGCTGTGGTTGATTGGAAGGCAGAGGTGAACAGGGCATATGGGCCTAGCCATTGCCCCAGGTATGAAGAGGGTGTATGACCGGTCCACCAATTTTCAGAATTTAGGCATGAGGTAGGGTACCCACGTTCCTGGCCTGTTCCTGTGGACCATTTGCTACATTTTTTGCATGTTTCTCAAAGGTAAGGGTTTAGCAGTTAGTTCAATTAAAGGGCTGCTTTCTGCAGTAGCATATGCCAGCAAAACCCGTGAGCTTCAGAATGCTACTGGGGACTTTAGTTAGGAAGATGTTGGAGGGGTGGATTATACATGAGGCTGGGGCATGAGCCAACTCCAGGCATCCCATTTCCCCGTTAGTCCTTCAGGATTTGCAGGCCATGTGGAAGGATGTCTGTGCATCCCTATATGAGGCTTATCTATTTCACGTGGCAGCCCTGGTTGCCTTTTTTGGAACCTTTCGCCTAAGTGAGCTTGTTGCCCAGTGAAAGACTGACAGCTCTGGCAGGGCTCCAATGGCCCAGGATGTCTGGCTGGACCCAGGCAAGGTGCATATTATGCTTCGCTATTCCAAAACAGATCAGCGACATGTGGGAGTGGTCAGTCATCACTTTGGGAGTGTGTGCTGAGAAGGAATTGTGTCCTGTATTGGCTTTGGCCACTTACCTGGCAAAACGGGGGTTTGAGGGAGGAGTGCCGTTCCAACATCAGGATTCAAGCCCCTTAACTAGGCACCAATTCTGGGCAATCAAAGAGAGGGCATTGGAAAAGATAGGATTGTCTAGGGTGCATTTTTGGGGTGGCATCCACAGCTGCAGCAATGGGGTACTCCGCCCGGGACATTCAGCGTTTAGGCAGATGGCGTTCTTCAGCTTATAGAGCCTATGTGTGTTCCATTCTGAAGCCTTGAGTTCTTCTTCTAAGCAGGTGTTAGAGTTTCATATCGTTCTGTTGCTCATTGTTCTTTTGTTTCAAGTTATGGCCAGCAGGAGAAGATGAAAATTCTCACCTGTGGACACAGTTTTGTTTTCTAAGCTGCTCACCGGGCGCAACGGACTTCCTTTGGCTTGCAGTTGGGAATTAGCCAGTGGGTCACGGTAGAGTGGCTAGGGCGCTGGGGTTTGCAATGGCCTGGTTTGTTACAGTTGTTATTTGAAGGGAGAGATGGTCCTCCTCATGTGCTGCTTATTCATCTGGGTGTCAACGATTTGGGCCTCATGAAAGGGAAGGCATTGATCCTTCAAGCCCAGGCTGATTTTTGGTTTATTCAGCAGCGGTGGCCAGGGACCCAGATTATTTGGTCCACCACGGTGCCATGGCTGGTGTGGCGGGGGTAGGAAAGCCCATAGCCATTGACAGAGCTCGCTGAAAGGCTAATCATGAGATCCAGAAATTTCTGGAAGAAGACTGGGGCCATTTTCTGCCTCACCCAAGTTTAAGAGCTGGTCACCTGAGTGAAATGGGCATGGACATATTTCTGAAGGACATATGGGAAGGGATGCGGGATGCCTTGGGCCTCCCGATTGGTGCAAGGGCCTAAGCAGAGGCTTGGCCTTGTTAGTGGCAGAGTTTTGGTTAAGACACTGATTGCAGTCTGGTGAGCACCAACTGGCACCCCTACTTGGGGCAAGGGGTCTTGTGAGTACAGCCCTGGGGCCCTGAGGCCCGGGGCAGGGAAAACAGACTGCCTGTGGGACGAACCTGGATTTTCTCCCTTTGAGCCTTGCGATTCAGGGGACAGAGTTCCAGGGCGGCTACTCTCATGCTGACCAGGCGCGAGCCACATTGGTTGGCTACCGTCTGGGGTAGGGCAGCTCACCCTACTGTACATGGCAAGGGTGGGGTCTTGGTGACCCCTGGCCTTGGCCTTTCTGCAATGCAGTTATGTTGGCCCTTGCTGTATTTGTGTTATTGTTGATAATTAATAAAGTGGCCCGTTAGTCAATCCAATACTGTTGTACGACTCTTCCTTCTGGCTTGGGGGGCAATAGATATTTTGCTTATGAACCTGGCTATACCAACTTAATCAAGTTTTCTGCATTTGATCCAGAGATATTACAGATAACTTAGTCAAAGCATTTCCTACCCTATTGTGTTTAGGCTAAGCACAAAGATCCTAGGATAACATACAAGCACAGTGTGTTTATTTAAAATTCAATTGTATTAAAATATTTAATACATTATTTAATACAATAAAATAATGTTAGTTGAAGCATAAAATAGATTATTTGTACTTGGGCTTTTGTTGCTTTTTCTAACACATGCAGCAGATCCATTACTGCTTACTTGGAGATAAATGTTACTGAATTTAAGGGGCCTAATATGTCAGAGTAAGTACTCTGTACAAAGTATTTAGGGTTGCTAACTTCCTGCTTGGACAAAAATGTCCTGTCCATTTAATAGGTTTAATGTAATGTTATTTGCCATGTGGTGTTATTGACTGCCATTCTATAAAAAGATTCAGCCACCCATTTCCACACATTAACGCTCTATTAAAGGAATAGGATTTTTTTCATCAGGCTTATTGACAACCCTAACAGTACTGAAGGAGCTGCGGTGGCTCAAGTGGTTAAGACGCTGAATTGCAGGCTGTGGAAGGTCAGTAGTTCAGCAGTTTGAGACCCGGGTGCCGCATGATGCAGTGAGCTCCCATCTCTAGTTCCAGCTCCTGCCAACCTAGTAGTTCGAAAGCAAGAAATTGCAAGTAGATAAATAGGTACCACTTCGGTGGGAAGGTAACAGCATTCCGTGCACCTTGGTGTTTAGTCATGCCGGCCACATGACCACGGAAACGTCTTCGGACAGCGCTGGCTCTTCAGCTTTGAAATGGAGATGAGCACCACAACCCTAGAGTCGGATTCGACTGGCTTTTGAGCAAGGGAACCTTTACCTTTACTTTTACCTAACAGTACTGAAACTCTAGCTTCACCTCACACCTCACCTACCTTATACATCTGCTCCAATGGCTTGGTACTGTTTTACCATGCATCTTCAAAGTAATGCATACATATGCACAGGGCTCTTTATGTAGCAGGAACTCCTTTGCATATTAGGCCACACACCCCTGATGCAGCCAATCCTCCAAGAGCTTACAGTAGCCCCTGTAAGAAGAGCTCTGTAAACTCTTGGAAGATTGGCTACATTAGGGGTGTGTGGCCTAATATGCAAAGGAATTCCTGCTACAAAAAGAACCCTGCATATGCATACTACCACAGAAGATAATATTAACTGACCTGTTATGGAACATTTCATTGTCAGTCCTTTTTTGTAAATTCATCACAATCATATACCTAATTCTGAACTGTGTCACATAGTAGATTATCAATAGAGCAGCAAAATGGAATTAGGGACAGATAGATGATGTTTCTACAAGCCTGGAAAAAAACCTAGGTTTGCAAAAAAATCTGTAGTCTTAAAAATAAAAAACTCAGGGATTTAAACGCTCCAAAATAATAAAAACAATATATGTAGCATTGAGAAAATAATGCCTCACTGACTTTTCAGTGGCTATTTTGGAGGTTGCTTGGCAGCCACAACTATATTATTGAACCTCCCAACCCTTGGCTTCTGTAAAGCAAAGTAATGGTAGAGTTCTGTTGCCAGCCCCCAGGTGGGAGTGGAGGATCCCCCAATTTGGTGGGCTCCAATTTGCTGCCGGCCAGCTGGCTGGCAGGGGAAGCCCTGCCTCCCCCACTCACCACCCAGCACAATATGCCCACAGTGATGATGTCACACAGAAGTGATATCAAACTGGGGATGCCACGTTGCAATGCTTTAGTATTTTGGGCAAAACTCCATGGTAACCCTAGAGTTTTGCTGAAAATACTGGAGTGTTTCCATGCCTTTTCTCCAGCATGATGACATCACTTCTGCATGATGTCATCATGCTGGAGACATCACATGCGGCAACATCACCCTGCCCCTCACACTGCTGTAGAGTTCCCTCCCACCCCCACCCCCAGGGAGCAAAGAGGACCTGACAACCCTATGGTGGAGGGAGTGGACTTGGAGGCAAATTTTTGTCATCTTCTGCCAGTAGGTGAAAACTTTTTTGTTTCAGCTGGCATTTCATTATCCCTCCTGCCTGCCCTACATTTGGAGTTTTTTGTTTTGTTTTGTATGTGTATTTTAGCATTGATTTTCATTGTTAAATGATTTATTTTTGTTTGGTTTTTATGGCTTTTAAGATGTGTTTAGGGTTGCCAAATCGGGCCGGGGGGCGGGGAACCCCCCATTTCCGCGGCCCGATTTCTGGTGCAGGGGAATTCCGGCCTGGGGGGAACCCCGCCCCCCAAGCTGCGTCACCAGAGGTGACGCAGCCACGTGTCCAACGTTGGGGGCGTGGCTGAGCTCGTCAGAGGGGAAAGCCATATGGTTTTCCCCTCCGACGAGCTCAACCACGCCCCCAACGTCAGCACGTCGCCCGTCATTTCCGGCGTGCGCGCACGTCCAACCGCCTCCCGGACCGCGGCGACGCTCCCCCGCCGCGGAGGGAAAAAGATTTGGCAACCCTAGATGTGTTTTATTATATAAGTTATTGTGTTTTGGTGACCATGATGAGGGCAGGAAGGTGAAGTATAAATTGTGGTAATAAAATAAAAAAGAGCCCTGGTAAATGTTCTGTCCTTTGCTCTGCCAATTCCCTGATGGAAGAGGACTCACCAGGGACAGAATCAGGGTTGGCAGTCCCCCAGTGATGTCAGGGGATACTTTATTCCCAGTTCCCAGTTCCTGCTGCTGTTTCAAGGAGTGGCAGATTAAAAAAAAATGGCTATTGAGCTGATGGCATGATGTCACTTCCAGGGGAAACCCAGAAGAAAACATGGAAGTGATCTCACTCTGTCACCAATAGCAGCCACCCCATGTCCCTGCCTCCTTCCACTGCCCCCCACTCAGTGCCAGGCCATGCCAAGCAACCCTAAGCAGGAGCAAAATAGTATTTTAAAAATTCTACAAATTAAGAGTAACAGAATCTTTTTAAAAAAAGGAAAACTCTTCTCTATAAGATCTCTTTGTATATACAAGGGCTTTTCATGTCTTATACGCAAGAGAAGATGGGATATGCTTCTACATTTTCAATGCAGTTTTGATACAATATTTTTAACAGATTTAGCCATTATTATTACAAGCACTCAAAGCTGGTAATTTTCACAGAAGAATGTAAGAAAGTCCACAGGGACTCACTACAATTCAAAATTATAGACCATAAGATGTTGACTAATGAAGAGGATTAAGGAATTAGGTAGTCATGCTTATTAGGAGTTATATTATTTTAGATCATTTCTCTGCAGAATAAAGCACACATGCCTGAAGAAAAATTGGATTACATATCAAGCATGAACTAATACACCAAAAGGAAATTGCACCATGATAGAGATAATGTACATTTGACAGAATATTACTGGCTTTCATAGCCCCCTTTCATACTGAGAACCAGTGTGGAGGAGTAGAGTTAGCATTGGACTAGAATCTGGGATACCCAGGTTTGAATTCCCACTCTGCTATGAAAGCTTGCTAGGTGACCTGGGTGTGGACCAGTTACATACTCTCAGCTGCTTTCGGTCCCCATTTGAAAGAAAGGCAGGGTATAAATGAATTACATCAATAAATAAGCAAGGCTTTGCGGTGGGGTAACCTTGCAGTCTGGAATTCTTCAAATGGCGATGCCACAGATTAAACCTTGAATCATGTGCATGCAAAGCATTATCTCCACCACTGAACTATGCATAAAAGAATAAAAGGAAACTGTGGAAAATGAACATGACAATTAATCAGGGTACACAGAAGAAGGTGCAGTATAAAACAGAGCAGAATGAATCCATGGTTTAAACCTCTCTTCTAAAAAACAGGTATAATAACAATTGATTGGCACAGTAATGAGATAATATGGAGAACAAGAAAAACTGTGAGAAAGTGACGCTTAATATATGTCTTTAAAGCATCATAGAAAAGTGAACAAAAATAATATACATAATCATAGAAAAGTATATATTGACGGTGATCTCCGGAATGTCTTGCCGTTTCGAAGGAAGATCTTCTTCTGAACAAAGATGTGGGACAAAAACTGTCTCTCAATAGTTCATATCCTCTGGTGTTGTCTCACAATTGTCAAAGAAGATTTTCAATTATCATACCAGCAGTAATGTATAGTAGAACCTGCCATGGGCTAAGATGATTGTAATCATCTTCTGCCATCAATTCACTGGTAAGTCTTATGTGTAACATAGGGTTTAATAACAACAATATTAAGACAACTTATAAGAAGTATAAGAATGAAGATCACACTAAAACACTACATAACTGAAAAATATTATCAATGAGTTCCGTAACAGTACTGCTTTTTACTGACTAATATACAATTACAGGAGCTGCGGTGGCTCAAGTGGTTAAGACACTGAACTGCAGGCTGTGGAAGGTCAGTAGTTCAGCAGTTTGAGACCCGAGTGTGCCGCATGACGGAGTGAGCACCCGTCTCTAGTTCCAGCTCCTGCCAACCTAGTAGTTCGAAAGCAAGAAATTGCAAGTAGATAAATAGGTACCACTTAAGTGGGAAGGTAACAGCGTTCCGTGCGACTTGGTGTTTAGTCATGCTGGCCACATGACCACGGAAACGTCTTCGGACACAGAAGAAGGTGCTTTGAAATGGAGATGAGCACCGCAACCCTAGAGTCGGATTCGACTGGCTTTCGAGCAAGGGACCTTTACCTTTACCTTATACAATTACAAGTGGGGAAACCACAAACAAAGGCATTCTTTCATTGCTCCTTCAACCTTGGACAAGATGGCACCGAGCAGAGAGTCTCAGTGCTAGTGGCTCCTGCATTAATATTGTGTTAAAATGCTAAAATGATTGCCAGCTAACTAATAAACCTCCTGGACTACATCACAGACTATGCTAACTTGGACAGCATTCGGAAGACTGATGTGAGACCAGAAACTCCAGCTTCATCACCAAGAGAAGAAGAGAAGAGAAGAGATTGGATTTATACCCCGCCCTTCACTTGGAGTTTCAGAGCGGCTTACAAACTCCTTTCCCTTCCCCTCCTCACAACAGACACCCTGTGAGGTAGGTGGGGCTGAGAGAACTCTGACACAAACTGCTCAAGGACAGCTGTGCCAGAGCTTGTGACTGACCCAAGGTCACATCAGCAGGTGCAAGTGGAGGAGTGGGGAATCAAACCCGGTTCTCCCAGATTAGAGTCCGCACACTTAACCACTGCAGCAAACTGGCTCTCACCAACAAAATAAACGGTTACCTTTCACCGCTCAGCGCGGCTATCAGACTTCCTGGTCCAGCCCAACTTCAGTGACACTGACCGGTTGTTCCGTGAGGCTGGGTGGAAGCTTTGCCGGCAGTGGCTCTATTGGAGTCAGGCAGCCACATGACCACCATTTTGGCAAGTTTTTCTCCAACTTTCACTGTTACAGCTACTGCTGCAATTGCTGCCAGTGTTTGCAGGAGTGCTGCAGGCATTCGAGCAAGGGCCAGGGAGCCCAGGGAATGTCTCCGCCTCCCCTGGAATCCCTTTGGCTTAGCCTGGGCTTTCCAGACAACTCACAACAGCATGACCTCAACAGTGACCCTCCTTTTTTGGGTTTAGCATTGGAGGCTGCAGCAGTGGAAACAACAGGGGACTTTGTACCTAAGAGTCGGACAGTCCAACAGGAAAGACTCAGAGGGGCGGAAACCATCAGTATGATCCCGGAAAGTGGTCTCAGAGGATTCAACTAATATCTATCTACAGGACTATTTAGTCCAAGTAAGATTAGTGAAATATCAAGCCCAGCTGCTTAAATTGGATTGTTTAGGGAACTCTAGGCTTAGACTTAATTAATTAGGTTAGGGATAGAAATTATAAGTGATGTGTATTTGTTATTTTTCTCCAACTAATTGTAGGTCTAAATTGATGGATGAAATTGGTTGTACTAATTGCTCAGTTTTGATGAATTGATTAATTAATTGATTTCCTATTTAAATTAACAAACTAATTAACAAGAGGCTAACTGGTCACTTGATGTAAATTTGCCATAGAATGTATTATCCTCATCTAAATTTAAATTATTGGCTAAATTGACGGAGTATTTTTTAAGGCAATCATAGTCTACTAGAATAAATTTTGAGGGCAGGTAACATAATTTATTATTATAGTGTGGATCACATCAAATTTGGAACAGTTGGAGCCAGCACCTGTTGATAAAGGACTAGTCTGGTTTGATGTGAAGTTCTAGTTGGTCTGAGGCTCACAGCTGGTGTAGCTGGCAAAGATCAGCGGGCAGGATGATGACCGGGCAAGGGATTCCAGTGCTATTGGGAAGGGGGAAGTATAGCAGTGGGACCAGGCATGAAGTTAAGGGAAGGGGATGGAGAAGTAGAGTAGCTTGGCCCTCTTCCAGCCTGCATCCCATCCCAAGGGTTGTAGGCAATGGGGCTAGGATGACTGACCCCCCTCTGACATTGGTGTTTTGTAATGCCAGGTCTATAAATAGTAAGATCACGGTCCTCCAGGACTTTCTGCAGGAGCAGAATATAGACCTGGCGTGCATGACCGAGACCTGGGTGTGAGATGGGGAGACAGTAACTCTCTCCCAGTTGGCTCCTCCTGGGTTCTCAGTTCTTCTCCAATTGTGGACTAGGGGGCAGGGGGGAGGAGTGGCTTTATTCATTCAGAAGGCTTACTCCTTCAGAGCTCTCCCATTGCCGAAGATCATGGGCATTGAGTGTGTCAGCCTAGTCTGGGAAGCTGGGGAGAGTGTGGCAAATTGGCTGGTGTACTGACCACCCAACACACTGGCAAATAGCCTACCATTCTTGGTGGAGGCTGCATCGGGCTTTGCATTGGAACACCCTAGACAAATAGTCCTGGGTGATTTCAATGTCCATGCTGATGATGCGGCCTCCACTCAGGCAACGGACTTGATGTCATCCATGGCAGCAGTAGGACTTTCTCAATTTGTAACGACTCCCACCCACCATGCTGGGCACACACTTGATTTAGTCTTCGCAGTAGGGGTTTCAGTGGACCAGATTACTGCTTTGTCAGTACCATGGTTGGAATACTTCGCCCTGAAGGCCCATCTGAATATTTCACCCCGACCCTATTTGGGCAGTGAGCCTATTTTGGTTCGCCCACGGAGCCAAATGGACTCGATGTGGCTTTAGATGGCTCTCCGGGATCCAATGTCCCCTGGCAGTTCAGTAGATGAGCTTGTAGAGCATTGGCATAACCGACTCTCGACAGCCATCAATGAGATCAGTCCCCTATGTCCTCTGCGCCCTTGCTCTAGGTTTGTTCCATGGTTTACTCAGGAGCTGCGGCTGATGAAGCGAGGGCTAAGACGGTTAGAGAGACAGTGGTGGCATGCTTGTGATGAAGCTACAAAAACATATTATAGGACATTTATGAGATCCTATGAGGTGGCAGTCAAAGCAGCAAAGAGAGAGTATTATACAGCTGCGTTTGCATCTGCAAGCTCATGCCCAGCTCAATTGTTTAGAATGATTCAGTCCATTACCGTTCTGCCACAAGGCAAACCAAATGCTAGGGAATTGGCTATTGGCTGCGAGGCTTTTGCAAGCTATTTTGCAGATAAAGGCTTGTCACTCCACTGTGATCACCTCGCTAGAGTAGATACAGTGAGAGAGAGCCCGATGCATCATGCACATCTTCTGGTCAAGTTATGGATCATTTTGGTCTGCTCAGCCTACAGGAAGTTGACAAATTTCTCCTGACTGTATGCCCTGCCACTTGCTACCTTGATCTGTGCCCTTCGTGGCTAATTAAAGCTGGCCATGAGGGGTTTTGAGGTGCCTTGTGGGAGATTATCAACAAGTCCCTCTTGGAGGGACTGTTCCCTGAGGCACTTAAGGTAGCTGTGGTCTGCCCTCTCTTGAAAAAGCCATCTTTGGACCTGACCGAATTGACTATCGGCCGGTCTCCAACTTGCCCTATTTGGGCAAGATAAAAGAGAGGGCAGTGGCAATTCAGTTACAGGGCTTTTTGGATGATGCTTCCATTCTAGATCCCTTCCAGTCCAGCTTTTGCCCGGGCCATGGGATGGAGACGGCAGTGGTCGCCCTCACAGATGACCTCTGGAGGCATCTGGATTGAGGTGGATTGGCAGTGGTGTTGCTGTTGGACCTGTCAGCAGTGTTCAACACAGTCAACCATGAGCTACTGAGCCAGCATCCCGCTGACACTGGAATTAAAGGGCTG
>NW_015173169.1:315500-316384 GCF_001447785.1 Gekko japonicus
TGGATGATGCTTCCATTCTAGATCCCTTCCAGTCCAGCTTTTGCCCGGGCCATGGGATGGAGACGGCAGTGGTCGCCCTCACAGATGACCTCTGGAGGCATCTGGATTGAGGTGGATTGGCAGTGGTGTTGCTGTTGGACCTGTCAGCAGTGTTCAACACAGTCAACCATGAGCTACTGAGCCAGCATCCCGCTGACACTGGAATTAAAGGGCTGGCCTTGCAGTGGCTTGTCTCCTTTCTCCAAGGTCAGGGACAAAGGGTGACACTGGGGGAATAGCTATCCTGGAGGCACCCACTCGGTTGTGGTGTGCCTCAAGGGGCATTGCTGTCCCCAATGCTCTTTAATATCTATATATGCCCCCTTGCTTAGATTGCCCAGAGGCATGGGCTGGGATGTCACCAGTATGCGGATGACACCCAGCTCTATCTGTTGTTGGGCGGTCAGTCTAACTCCAAACCAGAAGATCTGGACCAGGCGTTACAAGCCATGGGTGGCTGGCTTAGGCTGAGCTGACTGAAATTGAATCCAATGAAAATGGAGGTCCTGTGCCTGAGCCGGGGCAGCCCAAGGGTAGGGATCCCGCTCCCAACCTTTGATGAGGCACACTTCGATGAGCCAGTTTGGTGTAGTGGTTAAGTGTGCGGACTCTAATCTGGGAGAACCGGGTTTGATTCCCCACTCCTCCACTTGCACCTGCTGATGTGACCTTGGGTCAGTCACAAGCTCTGGCACAGCTGTCCTTGAAAAAGAGCAGTTTGTGTCAGAGCTCTCTCAGCCCCACCCACCTCACAGGGTGTCTGTTGTGGGGAGGGGAAGGGAAAGGAGTTTGTAAGCCGCTCTGAGACTCCAAGTGAAGGGCGGGGTATACATCCAATCTCCTCC
>NW_015173169.1:316961-336001 GCF_001447785.1 Gekko japonicus
TCCTCCTCCTCCTCCTCCTCCTCCTCCTCCTCCTCTTCTCCTCCTCCTCCTATTGGTGCCAGTGCCGGAGGTTAGACGTTTGGGAGTGCTCCTAGATTCCTCCTTAACTATGGAGGCCCAGGTAGCAGCCACTGCCAAAACGGCCTTTTACCATCTTCAGCTGATCAGGCAGTTGGTTCCCTTCCTCCGACGCAAAAACTTGGCAACAGTGATCCATGTAATGGTCACCTCAAGACTGGACTAGTGTAATGATCTCTACATGAGGCTGCCCTTGTTTCAAATCCGAAAACTGCATCTGCTGCAAAATGCTATGGCCAGGCTCCTGATGGGGCTCCCTATATGGGAACACATACAGCTTCTAACTCTATGATTCTATGATTTTATTGCTTTACACTGCTCTGGTTAGACCTCACCTAGAGTATTGTGTTCAGTTTTGGGCACCACAATTTAAGAAGTATATAGACTGAACACAATACTCTAGGTGAGGTCTAACCAGAGCAGTGTAAAGCAATAAAATCATAGAATCATAGAGTTAGAAGCTGTATGTGTTCCCATATAGGGAGCCCCATCAGGAGCCTGGCCATAGCATTTTGCAGCAGATGCAGTTTTCGGATTTGAAACAAGGGCAGCCTCATGTAGAGATCATTACACTAGTCCAGTCTTGACCCAAAATTGCATTTGCCTTTTAGCTACTGCATTACAGTGCTGACTCACGTTCAGTGTATGGTCTCCTAAGACCCCTAGATCCTTTTTGCACATACTACTGCCAAAACAAGTCTCCCCCAACCTATAATTATGTATTTGATTTTTTCCTACCTAAAGACAGAACTTTACATTTATCCCCACTGAAATTAATTTTGTTTTATCCCAGTTTTCCAGCCTGTCAAGATCATCCTATATCCTGACTCTGTCTTCTACCATATTTGCTACCCCTCCCAATTTAGTATCACCTGCAAATTGAATAAGCATTCCCTCTATCCCTTCACCCAAATAATTGATAAAGATCTTGAACAAAACAGGTCCCAGGACAGATCCTTGAAGCACTCCATTTGAATATCCTTGAAGCACTCATCCAAAAGGATGAGGGAACCATTAACAGCACTCTTTTGGTGCATTCTGTCAACCAGTTACAGATTCACCTAACAGTCTTAGGACCCAAACCACATTTTACCAACTTGCCAACAAGAATATTGTATGGAGCCTTGTCAAAAGCCTTACTGAAATCAAAATAAACTATGTCTACAGCATTCCCCTGATCCAGCAAGATAATAACTTTCTCAAAAAAAGAGATAAGGTTAGTCTGACATAACTTGTTCTCGAGAAACCCATTCTGGCTCTTAGTGTTCACATCCATCCTTTCTAAATGCTCAAGGACCAATTGTTTGATGATTTGTTCTAAAACTTTTCTGGGTATAGATGTCAAGCTGACAGGTCAGATGACCCGGATGCTCCTTTTTCCTCTTTCCCCTTCTTGAAGATAGGGACAACATTTCCCCGCCTTCAATCTTCTGGTACCTCACCTGTTCTCCAAGAATTCTCAAAAATAATGGAGAGAGATTCAGAAATTACACCTACAAGTTCTTTTAGTGCCCTTGGATGCAGTTCATCTAGCCCTGAGGACTTAGTTTCATTTAAAGAAACTAGGTGTTTATGTACTAGCTCTATGCTGATCCTTGGCTGCAACTCCCTTCCCTAATCATTTGTTCTGTTTTTGCCACGTTTCTCTCACAAGAGAAGACTGAGGTAAAGTAGGAATTGAGCAGTTCTACTCTCTCTTCATCACCTGTTATGATTTCACTTTTCTGACCCCAGAATAGGTTTACCATGTCCTTGCTCTTTTTCTTACATTGAACATAAGAAAATAACCATTTTTTGTTAATTTTAGCATCTCTCACTGGCCTAAACGCATATTGAGCTTTAGCTTTCCTAACTCTCTCTCTACAAGCACTGCTTATTTGTTTATATTCATACTTGGTTATAAGGCCTTCCTTCCACTTTCTAAAAAAGTCTTTTTTTATTTCTCAAGTCTTTAAAAAGCAGTTTATGGAGCCACCTTGGCTTCTTTAGGCTCCCCCCATTTTTCCTTCTCATAGGAATCATTTGAGATTGTGCCTTCAATATTTCACTTTTAAGAAACTCCCACACGTTTTAACTACCTTCTCCTTAAGTATTTCTGAATTTGGGATTCTACCGAGCATAACTTTAAGTTTGTCAAAAATTGCTCTCCTGAAAGCCAACCTTTATGTCTGACAATATACAGCTTTTCCCTTCCCTGAGACTGTAAATTCCAAAATTACATGATCACCACTACCCAGGATGCCCACTACTTTCACCTTTCCAACCAGTGGTGAGAATCAGGTCCAATATAGCAGATCCTCTTGTTTCCTTCTCCACTTTCTGGAAAATGAAGTTGTCAGCAAGACAAGTCAGGAATTTATTGGATTTTTCATTTTTAGCAGAGTTGGACTTCCAACAGATATCTGGGTCTAACCAGAGCAGTGTAAAGCAATAAAATAATAGAATCATAGAGTTGGAAGGGGCCATACAGACCATCTAGTCCAACCCCCTGCCCAATGCAGGACCAGCTTAAAGCATCTCTGACAAATATTCATCCAGCCATTACTTTGCATAATCTGGACAATATATTTCTGTTGACACAGCCCAAAATTGCATTTGCCTTTTAGCTACTGCATTACAGTGCTGACTCACGTTCAGTGTATGGTCTCCTAAGACCCCTAGATCCTTTTTGCACATACTACTGCCAAAACAAGTCTCCCCCAACCTATAATTATGTATTTGATTTTTTCCTACCTAAAGACAGAACTTTACATTTATCCCCACTGAAATTAATTTTGTTTTATCCCAGTTTTCCAGCCTGTCAAGATCATCCTATATCCTGACTCTGTCTTCTACCATATTTGCTACCCCTCCCAATTTAGTATCACCTGCAAATTGAATAAGCATTCCCTCTATCCCTTCACCCAAATAATTGATAAAGATCTTGAACAAAACAGGTCCCAGGACAGATCCTTGAAGCACTCCATTTGAATATCCTTGAAGCACTCATCCAAAAGGATGAGGGAACCATTAACAGCACTCTTTTGGTGCATTCTGTCAACCAGTTACAGATTCACCTAACAGTCTTAGGACCCAAACCACATTTTACCAACTTGCCAACAAGAATATTGTATGGAGCCTTGTCAAAAGCCTTACTGAAATCAAAATAAACTATGTCTACAGCATTCCCCTGATCCAGCAAGATAATAACTTTCTCAAAAAAAGAGATAAGGTTAGTCTGACATAACTTGTTCTCGAGAAACCCATTCTGGCTCTTAGTGTTCACATCCATCCTTTCTAAATGCTCAAGGACCAATTGTTTGATGATTTGTTCTAAAACTTTTCTGGGTATAGATGTCAAGCTGACAGGTCAGATGACCCGGATGCTCCTTTTTCCTCTTTCCCCTTCTTGAAGATAGGGACAACATTTCCCCGCCTTCAATCTTCTGGTACCTCACCTGTTCTCCAAGAATTCTCAAAAATAATGGAGAGAGATTCAGAAATTACACCTACAAGTTCTTTTAGTGCCCTTGGATGCAGTTCATCTAGCCCTGAGGACTTAGTTTCATTTAAAGAAACTAGGTGTTTATGTACTAGCTCTATGCTGATCCTTGGCTGCAACTCCCTTCCCTAATCATTTGTTCTGTTTTTGCCACGTTTCTCTCACAAGAGAAGACTGAGGTAAAGTAGGAATTGAGCAGTTCTACTCTCTCTTCATCACCTGTTATGATTTCACTTTTCTGACCCCAGAATAGGTTTACCATGTCCTTGCTCTTTTTCTTACATTGAACATAAGAAAATAACCATTTTTTGTTAATTTTAGCATCTCTCACTGGCCTAAACGCATATTGAGCTTTAGCTTTCCTAACTCTCTCTCTACAAGCACTGCTTATTTGTTTATATTCATACTTGGTTATAAGGCCTTCCTTCCACTTTCTAAAAAAGTCTTTTTTTATTTCTCAAGTCTTTAAAAAGCAGTTTATGGAGCCACCTTGGCTTCTTTAGGCTCCTCCCATTTTCCTTCTCATAGGAATCATTTGAGATTGTGCCTTCAATATTTCACTTTTAAGCAGGGGTCTTGTTGTAGAAAAAGAGCTGCCGGAGCTCATTAGCATAACTCATTAGCATAACTTATTTGCATATGCCACGCCCCCTGACATCACCGGAAGTGACAGAAGGCCACACCCCCTGACATCACCGGAAGTGTGTCAGAAGGCCCGGCTACTTACCCTCCTGCTTCATCCTCATTCCCAAACGGAATGAGGATCGAAGCAGAGGGCGGGGTAAAGAAGGGGGCGGGGCTTCACCATATGACCGCCCCGCCCCCTAGAGGTTCTCTTCCGGAGCTCCGTACCTGAGAGCTCCCCCCCGACTAGAGCCCTGCTTTTAAGAAACTCCCACACGTTTTAACTACCTTCTCCTTAAGTATTTCTGAATTTGGGATTCTACCGAGCATAACTTTAAGTTTGTCAAAAATTGCTCTCCTGAAAGCCAACCTATATGTCTGACAATATACAGCTTTTCCCTTCCCTGAGACTGTAAATTCCAAAATTACATGATCACCACTACCCAGGATGCCCACTACTTTCACCTTTCCAACCAGTGGTGAGAATCAGGTCCAATATAGCAGATCCTCTTGTTTCCTTCTCCACTTTCTGGAAAATGAAGTTGTCAGCAAGACAAGTCAGGAATTTATTGGATTTTTCATTTTTAGCAGAGTTGGACTTCCAACAGATATCTGGATGATTTAAATCTCCCATGACCACTGTGTCCTGTCTCTTTGAGAACTTTGTAATCTGTTCTAGGAGCATCTCATCCATGTCCTCTGCCTGGCTTTGTGGTCTATAGAAGACCACCATAATAGCACTATTATTTCTTACCCCTTTTTAATTTTTTACTCCTTACTCCTTTTATTTAAACTTGATCTGGTTTATTTTCCATATTTGTTTACACAATCTTCTTAATATTTTGAGGGTCTCTGTTTCTGTGGCTTGGAAAAGCTCTATTGATATCCTGTCTACTCCTGGTGATTTCTTTCTCCCAATTGTTCTCAGTGCTGCTTTCATTGCACTTACTAAAACTGTATTTTTTCTTCTTCAAAAGATTATTCTTGTAAGGAACCTGCCATTCTTTCATCACTTTTGTATATTTCTTTGGTGTATTTTTTCCATCTTTCCTTTATTTTGCACTGTCCAGTTGATGGATTTCTGTGTGGTTCTTTCAGCATGCCTAACCATGCCTTAAATTTCCCTTTGATTTTTTTTTGGGGGATCTTGTCAAAAAGATCTCTTATTCTTCCTTTTTTTGTTGTTCTTTTCTATTTCTTTACACTGGTTATTATAATAGTTCTCTTTGTGTCTATGTGTGAGTTGCTGGAATGCTACATTTAGACTTTTGATTCTGCTTCTGTTACCTTTACTTTTGCTTCTTGTTTATCTTTAGTAATTTTAAGAATTTCATCATTCATCCATAATTTTTTCTTTTATTTTGGCTACAAGAATGCTCCTTGCACATTCCTCCTTGATAATATCTCTAGTTTCAACCCATAGTTATTCTGAATTGTTTTTACATGGTTTTTAAACTCTTTGTCTTTTGGCAGTATGAATGTTTTGGTGTTTTTCTTCAGCTTTATTCTAATTTTCAATGTAAACAATTCATGGTCTATACCACATTTTGCTCCTGGTCTTGTTTTAGGAGTGAGAATAAGGCCCTAGCAGACGGCAGCCCACGGGGTTGCATATGGATGAAGGGCCTACTTTGCAAGCTTGGAAAGAGAGAGACTGGTTGTGGCGATTCCTGCCTATATGGGTATCTGGTGATGGGAGGAGCTTGGTCTTTATTACTGTAGCGCTCCCTCCCATCTGGGCAGTTTGTTTGCAATCAGCTGACAAGGAGGATCATCGCTCCTGCTTGTTCGATTGAGGCCTAGGCGGTTCCTTTTGGCGCTGATCTGATTTTCCTGTGAGGGTTTTCAGGGTTCTGAGTTTTTTTGTGTGGCACGGGCCCTAGGGTCGACTCCATATTTCCGTCGTGGAACTGTCCCCTTGGTTCCAGGTTCCCCCCCTTATTAAATCCCCCACCCTTCCCTGCTTTGCCCTTGATCCCCATGCCCTCTTTTCTCTGGGTTCACTGCCCTTTATTTGCTTCTCTCAGGGTTATTTTCGATTGGCAGATTTAGAGGGGTCATCCACTTCTACTCCTCCCATGGGGAGCAAGGATATTGGGCTTGAGCAAGGAGCCTCAGTGTTGCATGGATCTGCGAGCCAGGGGTCCGCTTCAGAGGTCGTACTGGTTGGTGTGGCTGTTGAGGCCACGGAAGAAGCTAGTAAGTCCAACCATAGGTATTGTGGGATTAGCTGGCTGTCAATAGGGCCAAGCAGGAATTTTTGAGATTCCCTCTAATTGGCTGTTGGGGGTGCATTTTTTACACCTGATCTGAGATCTCAGGGTGATGGTTAGATATGCCTAGTGATTGATTGTGTACACCATTACTAGTTTTGACTGGATTGGGCAGGCTGCTCATAATATGTAGGGATGATCAGCAAGCAATCAGAGACATCTGAAGTGGTGGAAGGTGTATCCAGAACAGTACTTCACTGGCTGTACAGTGGGGTGCAGCTGGGAAGGAGTGGCCCTTGGTGCTAAGCAACTTCTTTCCAAACTTGGTAGTGGGTGTGTACCACAACAGGTGAGGGGCTGGGGCTGGGTACCTCCTGGCACATTATGCACAGGTGATGATAAACAAAGCTGGCTGTGTTTGGAATCAGGGTGGGTCTGCCATAAAAGGCAGCCATGAGCAGACTGCCTTAGCACAGCACTCCCATTTAAATATATTAGCATATTATATACAACGTAAATCAGTTTACTTAATTAAAAAAGAAAACAGCCCATGTCCTCCTCCAGTGCCCTCTCTATTTGGCGTCCCATCGGGATCTTCTATATCCCATATTAGGCCAATTTTTAGAAACCCCTGATGATTTTAAGCTCCTTTTCTTCTTCAATAATTCAGATACAGAAATAACTGAAATAGTAGCAAAGTTTCTCTGCAGTGCCATGGTCCTACGGCCTGATAAGTGATATTATGAATTAGGTTTTATTATGATGTTACTCTGTGATGTAACCAGTTTGGTGTAGTGGTTAAGTGTACGGACTCTAATCTGGGAGAACGGGGTTTGATTCCCCACTCCTCCACACCTACCTCACAGGGTGTCTGTTGTGTGGAGGGGAAGGGAAAGGAGTTTGTAAGCTGCTCTGAGACACCTTTGGGTAGTGAAGTGTGGGGTATAAATCCAATCTCTTCTTCTTCTACTCTGCAATACTCTGCAATAAAAGGCTTTGGATTGGATTGGAAAAAAAGAAAACACTAGTTAAACCCAATCTGTTGACTCATGTCTGCATTGAATTGGTGCCTGGGGGAACCTACAGCACAGAGCAAATAGTTTCTTTAGACAGGACCATTTCATAAACACTTCTGCAAAATTGCTAATTGTGTCTTCTCTTTTTCCAGCTATGCCATTTAGTGACCAGTATAACTATTCATATTAGCATTTTACTAATGCATATGTACAGGTTGGTTTGCTACATATCTGCCATTTGCACACAATAAACACATCACTAAAATAAAATCCAGTAATAAATCCATGAATTGTATGTAACATATAGAACTGTCTAAATATGAAAATGAATTTTGAAAAAAAAAAGTCTTCTGGCTAGAAGCACTAGTATTTTTTTGAGATGAGTATTATATTGCTAAACTGTTGGTATGTTTTGAGAACACAGATATGATGTGGGAAAGATAGTCTGCATGATTCATAAAGCTAGCACTCTGCTTCAAACTATAGAGAGCTCACATTTTCAATAAACATATGTGGTTACCACAGGAAAGACAAGAACTGGGAATACTTGTGGATAAAATAAGTATTCAGGAAATTTCAGATCCGTCAGTCTAGTCTCTCACAGGTCTATTAATGAAAGTAGTTTAGACTCTTTTCAGTCTGGTTTCAGGTCAGGCTATGGGCAAGAGTAGACTCTTCTATCTTTAGGCTGCAGTCAGACAAGCAGTTTGATCAGATGATGTCGTTTCTCCCTTCCAAATTTAACATGCTCATCCAGACAGTGACATCTGTCTCTCCTTCCACAGTCATTGGCCCTCTGTCCATTGTGTGCTCAAGCCATTTGGGAAGTCTGAGGCTTCCGCTCCCTGACTGCCATTTTCCCCCAGTTAGCAATGTGTGCATATCTGCACATTCACCCCTGGTGAATAAGCAGTTCTGTGCCTGCACAAAATACCTTTTTTTAAAAAAGCTGCCTAACACACCCCGCTCTGTGGTGATCACACAGTAGTAGTCTGATCAGTCGACCATGGGGTGAGTTTGGGGTTAAGTGTGACGTGTCTGGTCAAAACTCTCCGGAACAAATAGCACAGGATAAATTAGAGGTGCAGCCAGACTGCACCAAGCCTATCATCTGACCACAGCCTTAGTTGATGACCTCCGTCTAAGTACAGACAAAGGCCAAGTCCCTCTGTTTCTCTTATTGGTTTTATCTGCAGCTTTTGATACAGTAAAGCATGTCATCCTGTTGAGGTAACTGGAGGCAGAAGTCAGTATCAGGGGATATGTGTTGAACTGGTTCAAATCATTCCTCATGGATCAGACTTAAAGGGTTGCTATTGGAAACCAGTTGTTTTTGGTGTGGTTCCATAGGGAACAGTTTCAAATTATTTGTAGTTTTGGGGTTGGTTGTCATCAGTATGCTGATACTCAGCTCTATATATCCTTATCCAAATCTCCTGGTGATGTGGTAGAAGTCCTGAATCACTGTCTGGCCACAGTAGTTAACTGGCTAAAAGTTAACAAATTGAAACTAACCCCTGAAAAGATAGAAGTAATACTGGCTGGAAAGGTGAGACCTTGAGGAACATTTTTCTTCCCCCTTCCCCCTCCCCCCCTAGATTTATTTTTATTATGAATCAAAGCAGTAGGCACAGCATGTGAGATTACAACACCAGGGGTGGGGCACAGATCTTCTGAAATTCCAGAAGCTAGCAGAAAAGGCTTCCTTCTTGCTTCATACAGAAAGTCTGTTTTGTATTCCGTGTGTGTTGTACAGCACAGAACCTAGCACAGGAGCTGAATTCTCAATGACTTCTCAATGACAGGTAGCCTGGGCTCTCTCCCAGTCGGTTTTTTGTTTGTTTGTTTTCCCCCACTTTTGATGGAGTAGAACTGATCCTTGCTAACTCAGTCAGAAGCCTTGGCATCATACTGGATCCAGCTTTATTACTGGAGGAGCAAGTTAATGCATCAGGAAAGAAGGAAGGAGGGGAGGGGTGGGGAGAGCTTTCTACCAACTCAACCTAGCCCAAAAGTTGGCCCTTTACCTTGATAGGGCTAACCAGGCCACCTGGATCAACACCACAGTAACACTGAGATTAAACTAGTGTAATGCACTGTAGATTGGTCTCCCCTCAAAATCAGCTCAGAAACTCCAACTGGTCCAGAATGCCATAGCTTGGCTATTAGCGGGAGGTTGTTGTTCAGTCACACAGTCGAGTCCGACTCTTCGCGACCCCATGGACCAGCTCCCGCCAGGAGGTAAGAGCATACATATTACTCCCATTCTGCAGAGACTCCATTGGCTGCCCATTTTAGAAATGAAACGGGAACAAGTTCCTGAATAACAGTGTAGTTTCAATCACACGCTTTGTAGTACATGCATTGACTATAACATGAGAATTACCCAAAACTCATATAAAGGAAAAAATTACCCTGTACACAGACTGTGTGTTCACCGTAACTTGTGAAACAGGGCTCTATGTGCGTTCACTGTAACTTCTCTGCTGCTTTTAAGCACCACACTGCTCAGCAGCCTGTACTGAGTCATGAACCTGCCTGCTGCCTCAGCTCTGCTCCTACAAGCACTCATCCTCACTGTTGATGCTGGACCGGTGCTGTGCTGCCAAGTGGGCACTGCACCGTCTGTCTTGAAGGTCTCTCCTCATCTTCCTCCTATGGTGTTCCTGAGGCTCTGGTGATGGGGGGTGAACTGACCAGCAGCTGACTTTCTGTCACTAGCTCAGAGCTGGTGGGCTGAGGAGCCACTGCACTGGTTCCTGACTGAGGCTTTATGTCTGGCCCTTCAGAGATTGCCTTCTCCTGCATTGTGGGTTGGAGTCAGGTCCACTGGCTGGCTCTTCCTCAGAGGAGTCGTCAGAGTCTCTTTGCTTCACTGGGCTTGGCTAGTCCATGACTGATTTTTTTTTTCATGATCTGGATGCATCCTATGGTTCCTTGCAACTTTGTGTATGTTCCATGCATTTAAACCTAGGTTTTTTTTGGGGGGGGGAGCGGAATCCTCAGACAAATTTTTCATCACAGTATGACATCAAACAATAATGACTTTTTGGTATTATAGATTCAGTTGGGTAGCCATGTTGGTCTGAAGCAATAGAACAAAGTTTGAGTCCAGTGGCACCTTTAAGATCAATGAAGTTTTATTCATGGTATAAGCTTTTGTGAGCAAGAACGCATCTTCAGATACAGTGTTTTGGATAATATGTTATTGGTTTCTTAATTTAAAAGAAGCATATTTTAAAATCGTGCATTCACTGTTTGTTGATTCAGATAAACGTGTGCATCCTTACATGCACAATTTATTTTGAAAAATCATAAAACCACTTGCCTCACACACCCTGACAACAAAAACAAAATGAAAAGTAAATGGTACCACCATATAGTTTGCCTTCAGATATATAGGAATGAGGAAACAAAAGAGAACGTATGCTCCAAAAAACAGGTGGTTGGCACTCTACATTAAAATCTTATTGTCCTGGGCTGTATTCATGAACAATAGATGGAAGCCTGTGGGTATACCACTAGAAGAACATGGAGGCACAATGGACACAATCACAAGCAGAAGACAGACAGGCCTACATACCAGAGAGTTATGGATACCCCCAACTAAACCCAGGCATAATGTCCCATTTAGTTTAGGCCCTAAGGTTTTCTTGCCTATGCAGAATACCACTGACCTCAGTACAACATAACCGAAAAATCTGCCCATAAGAAAATAGAATGGCAGCTTTAGTCATGTTTATACAATTCCTATTTTGATTCATGCATGGACCACTTGAAATTATTATGATATAAATAATCCCTACCTGCTCACCTAGATTGCAGCCTATTTTTCTCACAGCCCATAAAGTTTTCTCTTTCCCCCCAGTAGATTGCTTTATATTTTTCTGACCATTTCACTTTGTACTCTCAGCTTCCCACGCATATTTTCAAACACTTGCTGCATGAGCCACCAACACACAAGCACAAATCTTAATGTCACTCTAGCATTGCAGGCACATATGTCAATGCAAGTAGTGAGGATCTAAGTGCCAAGAACAAAGAACACACAAAATGTATGTTTGCACTTTAAATATAAACCATAAATCTTACTGAAGAGTGGAAGAACTATCCTGCTGTATCAGACCAAAATCTTTCTGTTTTGAATGGAAGCCAGCTCCTTTTGAGAAGCTCAAATGCAGGTCATGAAGTCACAGTCCCTTCTCCAGCCATATGTCACTCAGAGTTGTAGTCTCTGAACACAACATTTTAAAATCACAGGGTATAGCCAATGATAGGGCATAGGGAAATTACCCTCTGTAAATTTGTCTAATTGTATGTTTTTTCTATAACTATATATTTATTAACTTTTCAAAAATCTCACATAATGACATTATACCTAGTCAAACTGCAACAACGAACAATGAGAAACAAACTTAATTAGTACCTTCATATTTGAACAAAAGGATCTAAAGGCATAATTGCATTTCTTAATAAGAAAAATCTAAATATTTATTATGTAAAGCACTATCAGTGGTTGATTCTCTGAGGGATGGGGTAAAGCTTTATGTCATAATATCTATTTCTAGAAAAGGAAAAAAACTCCTTAGGATTAATTCAGAAAGGATGTGGCATTTCCTAGAGCAGGTATGTCCAACAGGTAGATTGCAATCTACCAGTAGATCGCGGAGGGGTCAGAGGTAGATCACCAGCCCCTTACCAGTAAATGACAGAAGGTGCATTATAAATGGGGGGGGGGGTGTGGAACCCAACTTTAGTGGGTTAAAATCTAATTTGAAACTAATTAAAAACTTTATTTTCATGGTGGTAGATCACCGGCACTTTTGGCCGGGAAAAATAGATCACTACCTGTTCAAAGTTGGACATACCTGTCCTAGAGTGTACCTTGGGGCCTTCAGTGCTATACAAGAAAGGGGAAAGAAGAAGAGGTTACATGAGAGAAAGAACAGGTTTCTGACTGAATACCCAACCATCCACTCTCCTTGCTGGTAGGTTGCTGGCCACCACTTCTACATGCCTGTCACAATAGAAACAGCCACAAACTAAGTAAGCTGGGTGTGGGACAGGAAAGGAAAGGAGGGGGACTTAACTAGGTTGAGTATACAGTTAGAACTGTAGAAGAAGTATAAGCTGTAAATCTTGATTTCATGTTGAAGATCAGCATTAAAAGTTGTCAAAGCTCATATTCGAATCTGGGGAGTATGAACTTTGACAGCATCTCTTATGTATTTCAAGATATACAATGAATTATAGTAACTAGGTTTAATGTCTTATGCATGGGAAATATGAATGATCCATTATTATGTTCAAATTGATATATTAGTTTTCCCATCATTAATAAGTGCTTGTGTGAACATATCTGGTTCATCTCTATACAGATCACTTATTGAGCTAGCCAGCAACGCCTCATCCCAATAATATATTTCTGCTCCAGCCTTATGACTAGAATTCCTATTCCTGTGTCATCCAATCTGATTTTATTGCCCACATGAAAATACAAAGGATAGAATGGAAGAAAATGCTTCTAGCAATACAACTCAAAGATTGAAACATGGCTAAGACGTAATGTCAGATCATGATTTGGTGCTACAAGAATAAGCTTTAAAGGACCTTTTGACTTGCTTGTACCATTCCCTTTCCCACTCCCATTCTTCAAGCACAGCAGACTAAGTACTTATTTTGGGTTCATGGCAAAGCATTGTTTGCTGCTATACATAGTTTGTACTTGTCCTGCAAATCATTATATGCAGTTTATACCTGCACAGGATTGCAAGTATTTAATTTTTCCCACCCTGAGTTTGCAGGGAAGCATGCATTAGAGACTGGGAAGCATGTATCAGAGAATGCGGGGAGAAGGGTGAGAAGGAAAAAGATATTTTGTATGTGAGGACAGATTTCCTTCAGACATGTTTTCCATTAAGTGTGCTTAATGTTTTATACCAAAGTTAGATATACACATTATAGGAATCACATGGCTTCTATTGGAAGTACTAACCCTCTAACTCCTCACTTTCCTCCCAATAAAGCCCAGTAAATAATAAAATAAAAGATGTGGATTACATTTTACTCTTCTGCCTCTACAGCAGCCAATTATGTGGAGTAGGGAAAATTCACATTTTGATGATGATGATGATGTGCCATACGTATTGAATTGCTAGATGGTACAGGGGAAAAGGAAAGAGATCTGCAATTTTCATCAGCAGACACAGTCCCCATACAATCTATCTGGTGTGTCACAGTGTTGAAGACAGAACTAAGCAGACATACATTATTGCTTATTCCCCACCATCAAGATACTAAATGGTAATAAATAACTAATCAAATGCAGCTCTTCCCTGTAGATCAAAGTGTGTACTTGTATCACAAAAGTATTTTTGACCACTGAACTTTCCAACCAAACATGGATTAAAATTAATATACTTTTAGAACAAAGGCAGCAAGAACTGGAGCGCATATATATACTTTTAAATACTTTAGCTGGTGTATAGTATCATCTGTACATGATACATATTCATTTACTCCAAAATTTGTTGAAGTGCCATAGATACCAGTGCACATTTTAAGCCAGGGTTGTTTTGAGATTTCCTGTGACAGATCTGATGATAGATGCATTCATGAGTATACTGATTTTTTTTTACTATATTTAAAAATATTTCTTGAAGTACTTGAAATATATTATTCAATAGTAACTTGATGGAGTGATCCAAAGCCTAATGCTATTTCTTCATATATGATTATTTCAAAATATATAAATAATAATAAAAATAGCAGAAGAGAAGCCATATTTAGTTATTATTTATTCAGTCAGATTTTAACCCTGCCCTTCCAGCTTTATCCCCACCCCACCTTATTCTGTCTTTTCACATGTGCATTCACATTCAGATTTTTCTTTTAAGCATAACAATGTCATTCTGCCATGTGGTTTATTAGTTTCTATTTCAGGATATGACATTTTGGGCAGAATGAATGTTGAAGTGCTTCTACAGTAAAGGGAACTGGTCTAAGCAGGTCTACTCAGAAGTAACTCCCACTGTGTTCTATAAGCATTATTCCCTGCTGCCAAGGTTTCTTTTGTATTTCAAGGCCCATTCAAACATTACATTTTATAAAGTTAGTTGGCTCACATGGACCAATTTATCTACACAAAGCATATATAGATAATAAGTCTAGAAAGGTATTAAAAGTAATTATGTTAACTGGTTCTGGAGAACATCAGTTTAAAAAAAAAAAGTATCCACTTATCCCCTTCCCATGTTAAAAAGGCAACAAAAAAGGAATTGATCGGCAATGTGGAAATGTACTATACTAATTTCTTGGAGTGTCACCTTTCTCAGCAGCTGTTACAGACAAGGCAAAGGGTACTGAATATAAACGTTACAGAACTAGCAATTCAGACTCAGCAGTTACCTGCTTATACACATATTTCTTAGCTTCTGAAGAGCTTTTTTTTTTAGAATGCAAGGGAACATGTTGTTTCTTTAGTTCATGTCATAAAAGGCACATGGTTATAGAATTCATGCTAGTTTTAAAGTCAATAGTCTCTTGAAATAAAACAAAAGATGCCCATTAGGAAGCTTCCAGGTTATTACAGTACATACAGGTGTTGTTGTTTTTAATGGTGTAGGAATATAAAGAATAAGGAAAGGTAAGACTCTGATCCTGTGGTTAGGAAATGTGCATAAGTCCCATTGAATTCAGTAATATTTACTCCA
This sequence comes from Gekko japonicus, assembly GCF_001447785.1. Classification (NCBI taxonomy): domain Eukaryota; kingdom Metazoa; phylum Chordata; class Lepidosauria; order Squamata; family Gekkonidae; genus Gekko; species Gekko japonicus. Next base: position 332,086 of record NW_015173169.1, read on the forward strand.
AAGTAGGGTCCTTCGGCCCCCACCACTTGTTTCCCACCACAGCTTGGAGTGGTGGAGGATTTTTTTAATGACCATTGGACCAATGGTTTGATGTCACTTCAAGTCAGGGATATTTAGGAATCTCCAGAAACTCTGATGATTCCTAGAGAGGTATGACATCATTTCTGGATTTTCATGTTAGCCATCACCAAAAACTATCACACAATTGCACTCATTTCACATGCTAGCAAGGTCATGCTCAAGATCCTACAAGCTAGGCTTCAGCAGTATGTGGATAGAGAACTGCCAGAGGTACAAGCTGGGTTTCGTAGAGGAACTAGAGATCAAACTGCCAATATTCGCTGGATTATGGAGAAAGCAAGGGAGTACCAGAAAAACATCTACTTCTGCTTCATTTACACTAAAGTCTTTGATTGTGTGGATCACAACAAACTATGGCAAGTCCTTAAAGAGATGGAAGTACCATACCAGCTCACATGTCTCCTGAGAAACCTGTATAATGGTCAAGAACTGACAGTTAGAACTGGATATAGAACAACTGATTGGTTTAGCATAGGAAAAAAGTACGACAAGCATGTATATTGTCAGCCTACTTATTTAATTTATAAGCAGAGTACATCATGTGAAATGCTAGCCTGGATGAATCACAAGCCGGAATTAAGATTGCTGGGGAAAACATCAATAACCTCAGATATGCAGACGATACCACTCTAATGGCAGAAAGTGAAGAGGACCTAAAGAGCCTCTTGCTAAGGGTCAAAGAGGAGAGCACAAAAGTTGGCTTGAAACTAAAATCATGGCATCCAGCCCCATCACTCCTTAGCAAATAGAAGGGGAAGTCATGGAAGCAGTGACAGAATTCACATTCCTGGGATCCAAGATCACTGCAGACGGTGACTGCAGTCATGAAATTAAAAGATGCCTGCTCCTTGGAAGGAAAGCTATGGCAAACCTAGATAGCATAATAAAAAGTAGAGACATCACCCTGCCAACAAAAGTCCATATGGTCAAAGCAATGGTATTCCCAGTAGTGATGTATGGCTGCAAGAGTTGGACCATAAGGAAGACCGAGTGCCGAAGAACAGATGCTTTCAAATTTTGGTGCTGGAGAAGATTCTTGTCTTTTAAATTTTTTATTTTATAATCTACAAAACTAGAGGGTCAGGGTAGTGGAATAACCTAAAATAAAGAGTAACAAGAATCCATAATACAGAAGTATAAATTATCTTAGTAGTAAAACATGGAAATTACTATTGCAAAAGTGTCAATCAAGCAATCACAATGTCTTTAACTAAGATGTAAATATCATAGAATTAAAGTTATGTGTTAAAAGTAAACAACAGGCTATCAAAGTTAATCTGTTTTGCAAATTCCTTTCCTCTTATGAAAGTCCAAATTAGTTTTTAGCTGGTTTAGGGGCAATAGCCCCTAGTTCTGCTTCAGGATCAAAGAGTTTTGCCAGACTCTTCAGAATGGTATCACAGCCTTCCCCATGTTCTTCTTTTTCTTCTGTGTCTTTGTTCTTCTCTACTTTCTCAGGTCCATCTTCCGCTTTCTGTTGTTGCTTCAGGAACATCCGCTTTATTTCTTTCTCGCTGATTTTTTTTTTTTAGTTCCTTGTGCAACATATCCAGCTTAACGTTAAGGTTGGTCATCTGATCCAGTAGAGGGTGCAAAGCTACAGCAGTCAGTTTGGGAAAGTCTGTGGTTACTTCCGGTCTGGTAGCCGGAGATGCTGTGCTGGTAGTTCGTATTATAAGTTTCGCTTTCAACGCCATTTTTTTCTGCTCACTGAGTCATTGTTTACACAAGAGGAAAGTTTAAACATTCTCTGTAAGTCTAGCATTTATCGCTTTCTTGCCGGTCCGCCGCACACTTCATCATAATCCACTTCCTTTGAGCCGCCCTTTCAGCCTCCCATTTCAAACTCAGTTGTTTCAGGATCAGGCATTCCCCTCCCCCTTCTGCTTGTTTGGGGCTTTGGGATGGCTTTACTAGTAGCGATTTATTGTTTGCTGGATCATGGCTTCACTCATGGTTGTACTTGTGTTCTCTTGGCAAGTAGAGAGGATCATTGCTCGGGATCCTTGTGCGCTCTGTCCAGTGTGCACCTCTTAGTGCAATGCAGGCTTCGTGCTGCAGGGGCCTATTGGAGCAAAAAGGTGCCTCAATCCCTTGGCATCTGCCTTGGGGGAGAGGCACCTCTTGTGCCACAGGCTGTGACCCCCCTACAAGGGGTCTGGGGGGCCCAGGATCAACTCGGACCCCCCCATTGGCACATTTGTGGGGCGCTCACATCAAGAAAAATTTTCAAGAAAAATTCTTGAAATCTTCAAGAAAATTGGAGAAATCAAGGGAGCGTTCCATGCAAAGCTGGCCATGATAAAGGACAAAAACAGTAGGGACCTAACAGAAGCAGAAGAGATTAGGAAAAGATGGCAAGAATACACAGAAGAACTATACAAGAAAGACCTTGATGTCCTTGACAACCACGACGGTATAATCACTGACCTCGAGCCAGACATCCTGGAATGTGAAGTTAAATGGGCCTTAGAAAGCATTACTAACAACAAAGCTAGTGGAGGTGATGGTATTCCAGCAGAGCTATTCAAAGTCTTAGAAGATGATGCTGTTAAAGTGCTGCACTCAATTTGCCAGCAAATTTGGAAAACGCAACAGTGGCCACAGGATTGGAAAAGGTCAGTATACATTCCAATCCCAAAGAAGGGCAATGCCAAGGAATGTTCAAACTATCGCACAATTGCACTCATATCACACGCTAGCAAGATCATGCTCAAGATCCTACAAGCTAGGCTTCAACAGTACGTGGATAGAGAACTACCAGAAGTACAATCTGGGTTTCGAAGAGGTAGAGGAACTAGAGATCAAATTGCCAACATTCGCTGGATTATGGAGAAAGCAAGAGAGTACCAGAAAAACATCTACTTCTGCTTCATTGACTATGCTAAAGCCTTTGACTGTGTGGATCACAACAAACTATGGCAGGTCCTTAAAGAGATGGGAGTACCAGACCACCTCACATGTCTCTTGAGAAACCTGTATAAGGGCCAAGAAGCGACAGTTAGAACCGGATACGGAACAACTGATTGGTTCAGCATAGGAAAAGGAGTACGACAAGGATGTATACTGTCACCTTGCTTATTTAATATATATGCAGAGTACATCATGCGAAATGCTGGCCTGGATGAATCACAAGCGGGAATTAAGATTGCTGGGGAAAAGATCAACAACCTCAGATATGCAGACGATACCACTCTAATGGCAGAAAGTGAAGAGGACCTAAAGAGCCTCTTGCTCAGGGTAAAAGAGGAGAGCGCAAAAGTGGGCTTGAAGCTCAACATCAAAAAAACTAAGATCATGGCATCCGGCCCCATCACTCCTTGGCAAATAGAAGGGGAAGCTGTGGAAGTAGTGACAGACTTCACGTTCCTGGGATCCCAGATCACCGCAGACTGTGACTGCAGCCATGAAATTAAAAGACGCCTGCTCCTTGGGAGGAAAGCGATGGCGAACCTAAACAGCATGATAAAAAGTAGAGACATCACCCTGCCAACAAAAGTCCGCATGGTCAAAGCAATGGTATTCCCAGTAGTCATGTATGGCTGCGAGAGTTGGACTATAAGGAAGGCCGAGCGCCGAAGAATAGATTCTTTTGAACTATGGTGCTGGAGAAGACTCTTGAGAGTCCCTTGGACTGCAAGAAGAACAAATCAGTCAATCCTCAAAGAAATCAACCCTGACTGTTCCCTGGAAGGCCAGATAATGAAACTGAAGCTCAAATACTTTGGCCACCAAATGAGAAGGGAGCACTCACTGGAGAAGACCCTGATGCTGGGAAAGATTGAAGGTCAAAGAAGACGGGGACGGCAAAGGATGAGATGGTTAGACAGTGTCA
>NW_015173169.1:339500-370482 GCF_001447785.1 Gekko japonicus
CATGCTTGTCCTAACCGTTTGTATTCAGTTCTAACAATATGTTGTATCCCCAAGCATCGAGAATAAATCCACGTTTTAAAGAAAAGCAAAATTTATTTCAAAGCTTTGGAAAGACACTCAAACACGTTCTTTGTTAGAACTGAATACAAACGGTTAGGACAAGCATGATAAAGGGATTTGAACCAGGTACAGAACCAATGGGTCACTTTCCCGCTGGCAGGGGGGGGGGTTAGCAACTGTACAGAGATACAACTAACACAGAACACCATGGCAGCTTGCTGACACCTGCGAGTCACCGAAACTGGAAGTCAATGCTGGAGAAGATTCCTGAGAGTCCCTTGGATTCCAAGGAGATCAAATCAGTCAGTTCTAAAAGAAATAAACCCTGACTGTTTCCTGGAAGTCCAGATACTGAAGTTGAAGCTCAAATACTTTGGCCACCAAATGAGAAGGAAGCATTCACTGGAGAAGACCCTGATGCTGGTAAAGATTGAAGGTAAAAAAAGAAGGGGACAACAAAGGATGAGATGGTTAGACAGTGTTATCGATGCAACGGACATGAAGTTGAGAAAACTCTGGAGGATGACCAATGACAGGAGGGCCTGGCACGATGTGGCCCATGGGGTCGCGAAGAGTCAGACTCAACCGTGTCACTGAATAACATCACCAAAAATCATAACCAGCAGCTATCTCCTTATGACCTTGCCCCCCTGGTCTCCCCCGGGTTGCCCTTCTCCAAAGAAAGTATGCAGAAGATTGCAGCATAGATACATGATACGGGATGGAATGATGTATGATTGCACTTTAGAAGCATGGTATCATTTGCTTTATTCCATAGCTCCCCAATGCTGAATGCCTTCTACTTCTAGATATTTGTGTGATGAACTGACCTCCAAAACCAGGATACTTAGAGCATCAAAAGCAGTGAACTGGGAGATTAGGGGGTTAATGCTTCACTGTAGGACATAGTTTGATCAACAGACTGCTGCCTGTATGCACCCCCTCTTCTCTCTGATCGGTCGGTGCCAGGTGAGGAGAGCTTTCTAAACTCTTGTTAGACTGGTCAGACTGAGTCAGCCATCATTTGCACTTTGGCTTGGCAATAGCCAGTCAGGAGGAAATAGACAAGTTCTCTTGGACAGTGAAGGGACACAACTCCTTGCTCTTACTGTGTACCAATGCATTTGAGGAGAAGTTCAGAAATTAGAACTTAAAGTCTGTCAGCCCTAGCTGAATTCTGTTTATTTACAGTCTCCAGAAAAGGGTTTTAGGTTTGACAGAAGAGACTAAACAGCAGGTTGAAACTGCCAGTCTAGCCAAACAGAAAAGGATTATTGCTCCTAGAAAGAGGGGGATATTTCTTACCCAGTTATTCAGTAGGTTCATAAGAACATAAGAGACACCAATGTTGGATCAGGCCAATGGCCCATCCAGTCCAACATTGGCCACAGGTGCCATCAGGAGGTCCATCAGTGGGGCCAGGGCACTAGAAACTCCCCCACTGTTGCCCCCCCCAAGCACCAAGAATACAGTACATCACTTGCCCCAGAGTTTCTATCTATACCTTGTGGCTAATAGCCACTGATAGATCTCTGCTCCATATGTTTATCTAACTCCCTCTTGAAGCTGTCCATGCGTGTAGCTGCCACCACCTCCGGTGGCAGTGAATTCCACATGTTAATCACTCTCTGGGTGAAGAAGTACTTCCTTCTATATGTTCTAACCTGACTGCTCATTGAGTGCCCACAAGTTTGTGTGAAAAGGGAAACAGACTTCTCAAGAATAAAAGGGAAAGTTGTAAGGGAAGTATTTCAATACAGGAAACTCAGTTTTATGAAACTTTATTAAGACACATTGTTGCTGAAAGAAATCTCCAAGACAAACAAACCTCTCACAGTTAAGAACTGAGTCTCTAAGAAAATAAGCTTCAACCATACTCTGTTGCCTGTTCAAAATATTATAATTCGTATAAACAACAAAATTTACCTCAGTTTCTCATCCCCTGCCTATTCCTAACCCAACTGTGCCTGTTCAATAAAATCAACATTCTTGTTTGAACTTTACTTTGTGAGAAGTGCCATTTATAAAGGGATTTATAAGAGAGCTCCTGCTTAGCTACAATAAATCTCTGGCCTGGGGAAAAGCCAAATAACTGTTCTATCACTAGATAAGATGTGCAGAAAGTTATAATTCTATTATATAAAATATGCTACTAAGAGGCTGCTCAGTCAGCATTTTGGTGGGAAAATCTGCCTCATAACTTGCTTCTTAAATGTCCTTAACCAGCTAGATTTCTGGCTTGGGACAGTTCTCATTACTTCTTCTGGTTAAATAGCAGAACTCTTCACTGTTCCTGTATGGCCACTTCATTTTCTCCTAAAAAGAAAACTATTTGTGAGTAAGAGTGTGAGATAATAAAGAAGATGCAAGTAGAGCCCTGAAGAGTTTTCTTCTTCAGAAATGATGATCTCTTAAGGCTAGACATTTCACAAAGGGGAAATCTGTTTTATTGTAGTACTAGGAATAAGGGCCGTTATGGAAATAAATACAACGAGCTCTAGAAAGAGGCTCTGGGAGAGTGCCAAGGCCTTGGTCACTCAGTATCAATGTGCTGTGGTGACCTCAGCAGGGTATAATGACACAGAGTCCACCATTTTCTCCAGAGGAACTGATCTCTGCTACCTGAGAGCCAGTTTGGTGTAGTGGTTAAGTGTGCGGACTCTAATCTGGGAGAATCGGGTTTGATTCCCCACTCCTCCACTTGCACCTGCTGATGTGACCTTGGGTTAGTCACAAGCTCTGGCACAGCTGTCCTTGAAAAACAGCAGTTTGTGTCAGAGTTCTCTCAGCCCCACCCACATCACAGGGTGGCTGTTGTGGGGAGGGGAGGGGAAAGGAGTTTGTAAGCCGCTCTGAGACTCCAAGTGAAGGGCGTAACTCGACCACTCGACCACTCAGCAATTTCATTGAGTGCCCAAGAGAGCCAGTTTGGTGTGGTGCTTAAGTGTACGAACTCTAATCTGGGAGAACCGGGTTTGATTCCCCACTCCTCCACTTGCACCTGCTGATGTGACCTTGGGTTAGTCACAAGCTCTGGCACAGCTGTCCTTGAAAAACAGCAGTTTGTGTCAGAGTTCTCTCAGCCCCACCCACCTCGCAGGGTGTCTGTTGTGGGGAGGGGAGGGGAAAGGAGTTTGTAAGCCGCTCTGCGACTCCAAGTGAAGGGCGGGGTATAAATCCAATCTCCTCCTCTCCTCCTCCTCCTCCTCCTCCACCTGCAGTTGTAATTTTGAGTGATCTCCAGCCCCCATCTGGACATTGGCAGCAATTGTTACTCATGAGGAAATGGCTGGTTTGGAGGGTGGAATCTATGGCATTGTACCTGTCTGAGGTCCCACCCCTCCTCAAACCTCACCCTCTCCAGGCTCCACCCCTCAAATCTCCATGAATTTCCCACCTGAAGTTGGCAACCCTATCTCCTTCCCCGTCAAGCATCAAACTGCCATTATCTGCTCCTCTGATTTCAGCTTTCCATCTCCTCCCCCCTCCCTCCTGGAGATCAGTTATAATTCTGAGTGATTTCCACCCCTCTTCTGAGATTGGCAACAGTGGTTCCCCAGAAGGGAATGGTTGGTTGGGAGGGTGGAGTCTATGGCATTGCACCTGTCTCAGGTCCCACCCCTCCTCAAACCTCACCCTCTCCAGGTTCCATCCTTTATATCTCCAGGAATCTCCCACCTGGAGTTGGCAACCCTATCTCCTTCCCAGCCAATCATCAACCTGCAATTTTCTGCCTCTCACTCTTCAGCTTTCCTCCTCCCCCCACACCTGCAGCCTCTTCCATGCTCTGAAGCCCTGCCATGTCACATTGGCAGTCATGAAGGAGGCATCTCAGCAGGGTATAAGGACCCAGAATCCATCATTTTCTCCAGGGGAACTGATCTCTGCATTTTGGAGAGCAGTTGTAATTCTGAGTGATCTCCAGCCCTCACCTGGAGATTGGCAACAATGGTTATCCAGGAGGAAAAATAGTCTTGCACTGCAATGGGGACCAAAGCAGCTTACATTATTCTCCTCTCCCCCTTTTGACACATCAGGGAGCGAAAGGCTGTGGAGGCACGTGGAACATTCAGGCAAGAGGGACACGAAAACTCAAATATATATAAGGAGAGATTCTAGTAATTGTAATGTTCTTATAATAGGCATCCAAAGGCCTCAGTGCTCACTTATTTCTCTCATCTCTGTAGTGTATGGCATTCTGAGCTTCTACCTGAAAAGCACTATTGGGCATTTATCTACTTCTTTTATAGAAAAAAAAAAACTGAGGAAAAAAATGTAGTCATCCTCAATGAAGGCATCAGCTTCTTCGGGATTCTCAAAAGCAAGGGTACTTTGCACAGCAGTTTTAGGATAGTTTCAAACACTATGTGGAAACGCCAAAAGAACAGTGTTTGTGACTGAACAAATTCTATGTAATACCCTTTATTAGGACTAACTCAATTTACAGAAAATATTGTGCAAGCTTTTGAACTCATCAAAACTTTTCCTCAAGCTCAATGTTACAAATTTTTAAGAGACTGGACACAAGCAGATTTTTTTTCAGGTTATGGTATTATGACCAGATTTTACTGGCATTGTGTGTGAAAGGAAAGCAGGTGAATAGCTTGACTTTAGTGCTGGTGTTAGGTTATAACATGTATTTGGTCGAATGCTTTCTGGGTCCATGTCATGTGTACTTTACTACTGAAAGTAAAGGAAGAGAAATTGCTCATCAGTTTGGTATTTGAAGATATCCCAATAAGGGAGATGCATATTCCAAATCTACACATTTAGCTTTGGGGCATTTCTCCATAGGCAAGACATGAAATTTTACATCTTTTGCTATTATTCAGAAGCACTAAAATAATGCTCAGATCACTTACAACTTCTTTTGACAACATATCATTGGAAGTAGTGACAGAAACAAAGGGCCAAACAAGTTTACTACTGAATTCCACACCCACACAGGGCTTTCCCACCCGTAAGCATTCCCTACCTCTACATCCACTATACATGTGAGCAGGTGGACATACAAATAAATACACACATACCCCTCCCCAATCCCATATACTTTGGCTCAGTGTAGATATGAAAAAGGTCATTTGAAAAATATTTATTTTCAATTCACAGTACTGAGCATCTGCAGTTTATATTTTATCAACACACTGTATGGTATTAGAAGATGGATACTTTTCATTTTTCCCTTGAGGTTTGCTTTAAACCTTGCAAATACATTAATCCAAGTAGGAATATTAGATTTAGGGCAATTGTGTGCTAAAGCAATTTAACTATAGCTGTTTCTTTTCCAAAAAGAGTATGATCCAATAAGTGACAATTCACTATACCCAGACTTCTTTTCACAATGGGTGGTAGCAAACATATCAAATATTTAGAAGTACCATTTCCAGCATTCCCCAGGGCTGTACACTTACAGGAATTTAGAACATTGCCTTAAAAGCTGGCAAGGAATCAAGGATTTAGTTGAACGGTTTTGCCTACACAAGCAGTCCATGATTGTCAAACACAGAGAAAAACCAAAACAACAAAAGAGCTTTCTGCCCCCCCCCCCCAACTTTTCTGGAACCATTAAAAGGAAGGAAGATGTAGCCTGAAGCAAAGAAGTGCAAATGATTATTGTTTTCAGTGTGTGTGTGTGTGTGTGTGTGTGTAAAGGATTTTTTGGGGAAGATAAAAAATTTATTTAGCACAATAGTGAAAGTTTTAAATCCAAAAATGAAAATAAATACTTTTATAGTTTATGGATGTTTTCTACTCAACCTATTACTACTACTACAGCAGTATCCTGGTTTAATATGAAAATGATTGACTGAATGATTGTTCTTTGTATATTATAGACCTTGCATTTCATAGAATCATAGAGTTGGAAGGGATATCCATTGTCATCTAGTCCAACCCACTGCACAAGGCAGGAAATTCAAAAACCGCTCCCCTCACACCCCCAGTGACCACTGTTCCATGCCCAGAAGATGACAAAAAATCTCCAGGATCTCCAGCCAAACTGGCTTGGAGAAAAATTGCTTCCTGGCCCCAAAGTGGCAATCAGCATTTCCCTGGGCATATAGGAAAGGGCCACAAGAACTCAGCACTGAGGCAACCCTTCCTGCCCTCCCTCTCATGAACTGCCTAAGTTCACAGAATCAGCATTGCTGTCAGATGGCCATCTAACATCTCTTTGAAAACCTTCAAAGAAGGAGAGCCCACCACCTCCCGAGGAAGCCTGTTCCATAGAGGAACCGATCTGTCAGGAAGTTCTTCCTAATGTTTAGCTGAAAACACCTCTGATTTAATTTAAACCCATTGGACCTTCTGGAGCAACAGAAAACAACTCTGTACCATCCTCTATATGACAGTTCTTCACATACTTGAAGTTGATTATCATATCACATCTCAGTTGTTTCCTCACCAGGCTAAACATACCCTGCCCTTTCAAGTTTTCCTCAAAGGACTTGGTCTCCAGACCCCTCACCATTTTTGTTGCCCCTCTCTGGACACGTTCCAGCTTGTCTGTATCCTTCTTAAATTGTGGTGCCCAAACCTCAACACAATACTCTAGGTGAGGTCTAACTAGAGCAGCGTAAAGCAATACCATCACTTCACGTGTGATCTGGACACTATACTTCTGTTGATACAGCCCAAAATTGCATTTGCCTTTTAGCTACCACATCACACTGCTGTTATATGTTAACTGTATGGTCTACTAAGACCCCTAGATAGTTTTCGTGCATACGACTGCCAAGACAAGACTCCCCCAACCTATAATTATGTATTTGATTTTTCTACCTAAATGCAGAACTTTACATTTATCCCCACTGAAATTCATTTTATTTGTTTTAGCCCAGTTTTCCAGCCTGTCAAGATCATCCTGTATCCTGACTCTGTCTTCTACCGTATTTGCTACCCCTCCCAATTTAGTATCATCTGCAAATTGAATAAGCATTCTGTCTATTCCGTCATCCAAATCATTTATACAGATGTTGAACAAAACAGGTCCCAGGACAGATCCTTGAGGCATTCCACTTGTCATTCCTCTCCAAGAGGCTGGGAAACCATTAACAAGCATTCTTTGGGTGCTTGTTTGCTGAGTGATAATGCACTAAGACTTGGATGGGAGCCTTGATTTGAATAAGATGGGAGTCCTGCCCCTCCCCTCAACCCACACATGCCCCTGGCTAAAGGTTATAATCTGTTCTAGTCACAGGAAACTTCTAGTGGGTAGAAAGAAACATCCCTGTTTTTTTTCTCTATCATCCCAGTGACCTCTACTGAAGATCAAGGAACTCTCCTGAACAATATATCCTTTGGCACTGGAAACTGCTGCAAGCAAATAGAATTTGGTAAAATCTAGATAGAATTTGGTAAGCAGAAATGCTGCAAGCAGATAGAATTTGGTAACACAAGCAAAACTGCACTTGCTCTTTCAGGTAAGAGTGTCTGTCTGTCTGTCTGTCTGTGCTCATACAGCTATTGCCTTAAGCAGAAATTAAAATGGAAAAACCTTACTTAATGTGAGGTGGTAAACAAAACCAGATACCTGGGAGTAATGTGGTTAGTTCCACCAAATTCATCCTCGTTTCAGTGCATTCTGGTATATATACCAGAATGCACTGAAACGAGGATGAATTTGGTGGAACTAACCACATTACTCATGGGGAGAATGGGAACATCCATTCCTGACATCACTTTCAGTTTGTAGGAAGCTGGATGTAACCGTAACTAGTTATGTTAATTACTGAATTTTTAAAAAAAAAACTGAATTACTGAAATTACAAATTACTGAAATAAATTATGAAAATTAACATCCTATTTATTTACACTTTATGTTGCAGTAAACTGGCAGTCATTTTAGGACCTGCAGACTTTCACTTTTTAATAGGGTTGCCAGGTCCTTTTCTTCTGCCAGCAGAGGGTAAGAGGGAGCTTCTCGGGATTGGGGGGGGGGGCGTGGTGACGTCACCATGCACAATGCCCCTGGCATGATGATGTCACTCGGAAGTGATGTCATCACACCGGGGATGTTGCACCCAGCTGTGGCTGTTAGGGTGGGGCTTCCTCCCACTGGCCAGCTGGCTGGCAGCAGACTGGATCCTGTGAAATTGGGGTATCCTCGCTCCCACCTGGGGACTGGCAACCCTACTTTTTAATGCAATGCATTATCAGCATTTATGTTGGCAAATTCCCTGTCCAAAGCCGTTTAATAAAAGCACATACACAGGCTGGTCTTTTGTTTTCAATCTCAAGTTACTTGTACCACCATGCACCCACAAACCATTATCTCATAATTCAAATGTGTGATTGTCTTAATTAGCATACATCAGCTATACATAAAATGTCCTCTCTCATCCAAAGGGAACTAAATACAGGGAGGATTGCCCATTGGTCCTCCTTAAAGTCTTAAAAAATATATTAAAATCAGGGAGCCTTTCTTGTGGCACTAAGGCTATTTTCCTTCCATATCAAAGGGCTTTGGACAGGGAATTTGCCAACAGAAATGCTGATAATGATACAGAAGGAAAATAGTCCTAGGGCCACAAGACTAATCTAAGCATCTTGTTTTAATAATATTATTAATAATAATATAATAATCTGTAAATCACTCCAGCTGCATCACATGTGCTATGACTCACAAATCTTATACACAGCTAAAGACTATCAGTCCTTACATTTTTACACTTAAGAGCTACCTTCTTCAGCTTGATTTGAAAATGTTCAGCATGGAAGAATGTAAGTTTAATTTAACATTGATTGCTTTAAAATGAACTTATAAAACTCAAAGCTTATTTTTATATTCTATGGGCATTAGAATTGCTTATATTTACACATGGGCTTTCTGGGAGGAAAAACACAAACATAATCCTAGGATTTGCACTTATATCACATTCTAAAGCTGAAGCTATTCAAAATTAAATGAAGCCAATATGTTCCCATGACTCAATTTAGATTTATTATTCTAAACCTCGGAAATCTTTTTTGAATTGTAAATGAAAATGTCATGGAATTTTCCTTTCCTTTATGCATCCTTAAAGAATTTAAAGTTATAATGTTTGTCCAGTGCTATGTACAGTACTTTCACATATTTGAAGTACACCTTAGAAAACAGTGTAAAGGAATTTAATTAACTTCAAGGGGACTTGTTATAATCTACTATGCTAGTGTTAATAATTTAGTGAGACAGGTTAATAGTGGAAAAAATCTAACAAATGTTGAGAGTATTCTGTACAATTCCCATGCACCCAACTTTCACATAGTGTTCTTTCTTTCTCTCTCTCCGCCCCCCCCCATCAGTCTTATTTCTGAGGATATGGATAAATAACGTAGTAGCTATGGTTTATCATTGCTGTTTCTTTCACATAACCCTTACATATGAGAGGTGTGTGTGAAAACATGTTTTACATACCAGAAAATTGTATTTAAGGATGCAAATTATATCCCACCAGAAATCAACAAAGCGAATGCTGAATGTTGTATTAATGGGATACAGTTCATGCATTTTTCTTAGAGCTATTTCAAGCCAGAAAAAAGAAATATGGGTGCTTTCCAATGTAAGATTCACTGTCACCTACAACTATATGGCAGATCCATATTTTGAGTAAACGTAGCATTTGGGGAAACTAATGAAAGAGATTAAAGAACTGGCAAGCAACTACATACACTACGGTCCTAACCATCCTACAAAACATATACTAATCTTGGTTTATAACAAGGAAACAGGAACACAGGATTCTTACCTCACTACAGATGCAATTTTTCTGCCCCCAAGCATTTCCCCTCTGCTCTAATCAAACTGATTACAATGTGCATTATACCTCTGCATCCTTTACAACACCCCTCCCACCTTCTGACTGGGATACAAAAGACCTGGATCTCCATTTGTACTCACTCACGTCTGACAAAGGGAATTTTTCCTCTTCAAAACTTATACCTTGAACATCTTGTTGGCCTCTAAGGTGCTGCTGGACTTGAATCTAACTGTTCTACTGCAGACCAACATGGCTACCTACCTGAAACTATAGACAGAGACTGTCTTTCTCAGTCATCTAGCAAATAGAATGTCATCACACATAAAAATAGGGATTGATTTAGAATTAGTGTCTATGCTAAACAATCAAATTATTTCAGCCATTTTTGTCATGTGGTAGAGATTGCTGCACAGGAAATAAAAGTGTGCACAGAATTAGTTCTGTGGATGTTATCATTATTATTCTGGCTCACCTGAATAGGCAAATCTTCCTTCAAGAACATACCCTTTCTGCAGTTTAAACATTGAACAAATTATCCTTATCCCAAGGCAAGTATTTAACCCACCTCTTCACAGAAAAGTGAAATCATCATAGTTGCCAAGCTTTCAAAGCATTTCAGAATCTTATATCCTCTTATCTCTCCCCCCCCCCAAGCAGCTGGCCAGGTGCCATTAAGAAATTTTGAATTTAAAATGCTTCTGAGAAAATATATTGTCAATTCTTATCACAAATCCTTTCAGCACATAATAGAGGATATATTTAATTACTGCCAAAAATTCTTTATGAGTGTTGCAATAACTTCTTGTTGTGTGACTTCAGCTTTTACTATAATAATTCAAAACCCTTTTGAAACCTTTATGGCCTGATCTTCACATGGCTCTTTTTCAGAAATTGCTTAATGCCTATCTTTCTGCTCCATTGCAGCATGCCACTATCTAGAGCTACTAAGAAATCTATTCAAGTGATTCAGTGCAAGACTTTCAGCTATTCCATGACATTGCTCACTCATATGGAACAAAACAACAACAAAAGCATAGCACTACGCAGTATTGTACCATGTCCTGGAGTAGGGGATAAGAGGGTGTTTTTTAAACTTCATTTTAAATGTCTCAAGGCTGAGACAGAATGAACCCAAACATCTGAATGAGCTTTACTGCAGTCGTTTTCATCTTTCCCTCTGGCCTATTCAGTTTATAGATTGACAACCATAAAATTGAACCTTTTGTAGTGCAATCATTCTTATAATCTTGACAGTGTCCATTTTTAAGACCCAATAGGAAAGGAAAATAGGATGCTGTAGGTGCCTTGTTCCAGGGTCAGGTTTTCCTCATCATCATGGATGCTTATTCAGTGGCTCGAGGTAGTCCCCACAACTAAAATGACTGCATTGACCGTAATAAATGTATTGTGCCGTGTGTTTGCAATGCACAGGTTGCCAGACACACTGGTGCCTGACAACAGGACATGCTTTACCGCCATGGAGTTCAGGGAATTTTTGGCGGCAAACCTAATTGCCCATAGCACATCCACACCATTCCACCCGGCAACCAACGGGCAAGCCGAAAGGATGGTGCGGACCATAAAGGAGACTTTGGGCCACTTGGTGCAAGGAAACTGGGGCCAGAAGGTGGTGTCCTTCCTCCTACACCAACACGTCATGCTGCACTCTGTGACAGGGCGGAGTCTGGCCGAGATGCTGATGGGTCGGTGACTAACTATGTTGTTAGACCGTATGCACCAGGACTTAACCTCAGCCCGGCTGCCGAACAGTGAGTCCACTGACCAACCCCGGGTGTTTGTTGATGGGGAAAGTGTTTATGCCAGAAACTACAGAAGTGGGCACAAATGGTTACCAGCCACAGTAACTCATGTCTTAGGGTCCCGCCATTATACTGTGAGAATTACTGATGGTCGAGTAATGAAGTGCCATGTTGATCAGTTGCGCAAACGGTGGGCTGACACAGTCCCTGATTCCCTTCCCCAGGTGGCTGACGTACCTGACTCGGACGGTCAGGTAGAGTCTCCAGACTCCGAACAGACTGAGGGCTTCCAAGCACTGGAACCCCCAGGCAGAGTCGAGGGCGAGCAGAGCCACGACTATGGAATTCGGCCACGGACACTCAATCCCATTAAGGATCAATCCGAACTCACTCACAGCGAGCCTGAAGTTTTTCCTCCTACCCCTCTAACAGTAAATGTAAGATGATCCCAACGGGTCAAGCAGCGTCCTGCTTACTTGAAGGACTATATTCGTTCAAGGGTTGTCTCGTCTTAAGGGAGAGGATTGTTATGTATGGAATAGAATGTATGAATGTATTGAGCTTGAGCCTAAACAAGGTATTGTAAACCGACCTATCAGAACAAGGGAAGTTCTGGAGGGAAGCAAACTGATTGGTCTTTATGTACTGAATATGATTGGATGTTATCTGACTTGTAGGCATGGCTTGCCAAGCCCGGACTGTTTAAAAAGGAGCCTGTTGTTCTGTTGTTTGTCTCGTTCTGGTTCTTCTGACTTTGTGTTCAATAAAGCTGTTATCACCGTTCACCTGCTGCCTCGAGTCTCGTACTTAACAGAATCAAAACGTTACTACACAAGAGATCTCACAAGCCATAAAGAAACTGAAAAAAGATAAAGCACCAAGCCCAGATGAACTAACAACAATGTATTGCAAATGTTTAGAAGAGAAACTAGTATTGCCACTTCAAACAATGATGAATGGAATAAATAAAGAGAAACGTAATGAGGTATGGATATGTAATTTATGTCTGCAATATGTGAGCTAGAACCTCACATATGGCATGTCTCTTTACAGGCATCTGCTGTCCTCAGGGCCCATCACACAAGAAACTGTCCGAGTCTTGAGATCCAATACTATTAAGAGATGCTCAGATTTAACACAGGGTGAACACTTCAGTTTCTTCTAGTCCTGGGTGATCCTGGGCTCCTTCCAGAATCCCGACAGCTGCTGGATCTGCCAAGAAATTCTAGTTGCCTTAAAGTCTCCAGCACTATTTGACCTGTATGTTGGATTCCTTTACTGATTTCTGGACCCCATATTCCCTCAGCTCCCAGAGAAGTACAGAGAATTTGCTGATCTGTTAAGAATCAAAGAGACTAACCACCTATTACCACATTGGCCCTGCAACTGTAACACAGACCTGCTACCAGGGGGCCCACTAATTGTAGGCCATATATATTCCCTTTCCAAACCTTAATTGGCCACCTTTAGGGATTTCCTTGCCAAAAATTTAAAGTGTGGGTTCATACTGTTGAAAGGTATAAGTCTTCAGTATGTGTGATCATGCCAATCTAATTGACAGGTGTCTGACAGTCTGAAGAACCAGAGCAAACCGGTTCTGACTGGAGCTAAGCTGAGCTATCTCACTGTGACTCAGTAGTAAGCTGATTGGCTGGTCAAGTGTATATAAGTGTATGGCTAGACCACTATGGATAGTACCAGCAGAAGTATTGACATTGTATACAAGACAAACTGGAGAAGAATGGTTGCCATACAGAGATCTATTTAAAAAAGAGGGAACAAAATGGAAAATGAAGGAGCAGGATGAGATACATTATAAATATGTATGGTTGAGCTATTTACAGATTTATGACTTGTTTAAGGCAGATAAGAAAAAATATGGTTTTAGAGAGGAGAAAAACGAAATTGAAACTGTCTGGGAGGGAGGAGGGGAAAAGGTGATTTCTACCATATATAAAATTTTGTTAAAATGGTATACTGAAGATGAGATGGTGAAAGAACAAATGCTAAAATGGGCAGTTAATATGAACACTGAGATAACTATAGACTCATGGGAATATTTGTGGAAGAACTCTATTAAGATCTCAACCTGTACTAATGTTAAGGAGAATTGTTATAAAATGATGTACAGGTGGTATATGACGCCAAAGAAAATAGCCAACATGAACCAAAATATGTCCAACAAGTGTTGAAAATGTAGAAAACATGAAGGTTCTTTTTATCATATGTGGTGGACTTGCGAGAAAGCTGTGGATTTTTGGACAAAAATCCACAGTGAAATGCAAAAGATTTTGAAATGTACCTTCAAGAAGGCACCAGAAATTCTGCTCTTAGGACTGAGAATGGAAGAAATGAATGTAACCAAAAAGATTATGTTTTGGTACATGATTACAACTGCGAGACTGGTGTATGCACAATGTTGGAAACAGGAGAGAATTCCAGAAATAGAAGAATGGATACAAAAAATTCTGTTCATGGCAGAGATGGATAAAATTACAAAGAAGTTAAATGATAAAGAAGATCAAGAATTCTATGAAGAATGGAAATACTTCAAAGTCTATTTGGAAAAGAACTGGGATGTGAAACACAATTTATTATGTTTGGAACAATATTGAAAGTAACTGATGTTATCTTAAGATGTACTGGAGTGACGAGGGGGGAAACATTGCGGGAACCCACTAGGAGGGGGAGGGAGAATGGGAATAGGAATATAGATTTAAGAATGAACGTTTATTTGATTTTATGTTGATATTTCCATGAAAATAAAATTCTTTTTTTAAAAAAGTGTATATAAGTGTATGTAGTCTGTACATTGTATCCCTTCTATTTGTATGAGTGTATTGCGGAGCCCTTTGACGGAGAGAGCTGTATATATTGGAAATAAATCACTGTACATAGTTAACCACAAGAACTGTGTGAGTGTGGTTTACTGCAGTGGGATCTTAGCAGGGTGCAATTTGGATCTTTGGCTGAAAGCTGACCCGGTGATGCAGACTGCGTGACACACTACGGTCCTAACCATGTGTCTATGCAATGCACTCAATAAAATCACTCTCTGGAACCAGTACCTCCTACTGTTAATCCTTGAGTTGTTGGAGCGTCTGTGCATTGACTCTAAATATACCAAATGTATAACTTGGTTCAGATACAGCAAGGAGATGAGTAGAATACCATGTTTCACACTCAATACAGAAATTCTGAGTACTTGGTCACATAATTTAGCCCATGCAACTCCCCCAGGATTTTCCAGCATTTCATGAATAATTTGTTCCTGGATCTGCTTGACCATTTTTTAATAGTCTTTCTCAACAACACACTAATCTATCCAGTAGATCCCCCAGAACCATGTTCAGCATGTCAAACTGGTTCTGCAGAGATTACAACAACATAACCTCTTTGCCAAGCTGGAAAAGCATACATTCGATTTGACTGAGGTGGACTTCCTGGGCCATTGCATCACACCCTAAGGAATACTTATAGGTACACACAAGACCGATGTGATTTTGTACAGGCAAGGCCAGTGGAACTTGAAGGATGTTTAATAGTTCTTGGGTTATTTGAATTATTACTGCAGCTTCATCCCTGTTTATGCCACCATCACTGCTCCATTGACATGGTTACTACAGCCTTGGAGACCATTCCAATGGATTCCTGAAGCCAGGATGACCTTCCAGGTACTGAAGTCACATGTTAGTGATGTCAGGGACACTGTGCAGCAACACTGTGGTATTTTGGGGGGCCAAAATATCAGTGTCACTGCACACCATCCCTGGCATGATGAGGTCACTTCCATGTGACATCACACCAGGAGATGCTGCAATGGGTGGTGGCTGTTGGGAGTGGGGCTCCCCCCTGCCAGCCAGCTGGCCCATGGCAGGTAGGAGCCCTCCAAACTGGGGGATCTCCCTAGTATGCCTAGAAATGATAGTCGGAGCCTAAACTGAAGTTGTATTAAAAGGCACTGAGCCAGGCCAAAGGAGGAAAGGAATGTAGGACTGCTCCATTATCAGTTTTATGCATAAGCCCACCCTAAGAGGGATTCAGTCAAGGGTCATTTCCACCAAGGACACCAGCTTCTTCCCAGATCTGATTTTAACCAATGACTCAGATTTTCCAAAACAATAAGCTTGACTTGATGGAATGTTCTATCTTTCATTTTTACCTGGATAGCCCAGGCTAGCCCAATCTTACCAGATCTCAAAAGTTAAGCAGAGTCAGCCCTTGTCAGCAGTTGGATGACAGACCACCAAGGAATACCAGGGTTGCTATGCAAAGGCAAGATATGAGAAACCAACTCCGAATGTCTTTTGCCTTAAAAACCCTATAGGCTCAACATAAGTTGGCTGTGACTTTATGGTAGGGGGGAGGTAGGCAGCAGTTTTAGGGTAATGTTTTACATAGTTACTGCTGTTATATCATCTTGTGTTTCCGTTCTGTAATTTTCATTATTGCTGTACCTAATATCATAGATTTTGTTTCTTTTTCTTTCTTTTTTTTGGTTTAAATATTTTATTTAAATATTTATTTTCAATATAAAACAAACACAAAACAATATAAAACAAACACAAAACAATGAACAAATTTGGGGGTTACAAGTATCTTCTAATTATATCTATTACATCACCTACTACATTGTATAGTTATGAAATAATCAGTTTTTATCACTATATATTTTCTCTAGATGTTCTGCACTATATTTAAAATTTGATCTAAAGTATCTCCAAATAAAATTATAAGTTAATTTGTTCATTTTTAGTATTCTTCAAACCATTTATAAAATCTTGTTTCTTTTTCTATTTTTAAAATTGTTTAAAAATGTGTAAGAGCCTTTCCCCTCATTTGTCTGATTGTTGATCTGAATTTGCGCCTCTGTATACATTGGCTAAATGATCCTAAGTGTTTTAGGCACCCAAAATACATGATTGTTCCATGCAAGCAGGGGATACCTTTGGATGTTACAGCCCTGACATGTGTATACCAATTTGGGTAATTCCTGAAAAGTCATATCCCTGGACTATTTTTACAGAACATCTTGCCTTTTTACAAAACATCATGCCTTGGAGGTTTCACCACCATATTGGTAGTAGGCATATTGACTAAAATGGCTCATTTTATTCCTTGCTTTGGGGTTCCATCTGCCAAAGACATTACCTGGCTGTTAATGGAACATATATTCTGGTTCCACAGTTTACAAGAACATTTGATACTAGCAGTAAAGCCCGTTGTGGAAATAAATGCAACGATATCTAGAAAGAGGCTCTAGGGGAGTGCTCTGGCTTTGGGCAAACAGTGTCATTTTGCTGTGGTGACCTCAGCAGGATATAATGACAGAGTCCACTGTTTTCTCCAGAGGAACTGATCTCTGCTCCCTGAAGAGTAGTTGTAATTTTGAGTGATCTGTAGCCCTCACCTGGAGATTGGCAACAATTGTTACCCAGGATGAAATGGCTGGTTTGGAGGGTGGAGTCTATGGCATTCTACCTGTCTGAGGTCCCACCCCTCCGCAAACCCCACCCTCTCCAGGCTCCACCCCTCAAATCCCCAAGAATTTGCCAGCCTGGAGTTGGCAACCCCATCTCCTTCCCAGCTAACCATCAACCTACCATTATCTGCCCCTTTGACTTCAGCTGACTTCCGCCCTCCCTTCTGCAGAGCAATTGTAATTTTGAGTGGTCTCCAGCCCTCACCTGGAGATTGGCAACAATGGTTCCCCATGAGGGACTGAGTGGTTTGGAGGGTGGAGTCTATGGCATTGTACCTGTCTGAGGTCCCACCCCTCCTCAAACCTCACCCTCTTCAGGCTCCATCCCTCAAATCTCCAGGAATTTCCCATCGGGAGTTGGCAACCCTATCAGGATTGGCCCCAATATGTTTTCTCCCAAAGGCCAAAGTAGGTGACTGGACCAAACTAAGTTGCCTACCATCAGGCACTGAGGGGAAAGTAGGGTTGCCAGCTATAAGGAGGGAAATATCTGGAGTTTTGGGGGGTGGATTCTGTAGAGGGCAGCATTGGGGGGGCGTGAAGGTTCCATATGCAACTGACATTCCAACTGCCTTGCGGGGAGGGGGGTGAGTTTGAGGTGTGGAATGCAGTGAAGTCCAATCAGCTTCCATATGCAAAAGACCTTGAAGGTTCCATATGCAACTGACATTCCAACTGCCTTGCGGGGAGGGGGGTGAGTTTGAGGTGTGGAATGCAGTGAAGTCCAATCAGCTTCCATATGCAAAAGACCTTGAAGGTTCCATATGCAACTGACATTCCAACTGCCTTGCGGGGAGGGGGGTGAGTTTGAGGTGTGGAATGCAGTGAAGTCCAATCAGCTTCCATATGCAAAAGACCTTGAAGGTTCCATATGCAACTGACATTCCAACTGCCTTGCGGGGAGGGGGGTGAGTTTGAGGTGTGGAATGCAGTGAAGTCCAATCAGCTTCCATATGCAAAAGACCTTGAAGGTTCCATATGCAACTGACATTCCAACTGCCTTGCGGGGAGGGGGGTGAGTTTGAGGTGTGGAATGCAGTGAAGTCCAATCAGCTTCCATATGCAAAAGACCTTGAAGGTTCCATATGCAACTGACATTCCAACTGCCTTGCGGGGAGGGGGGTGAGTTTGAGGTGTGGAATGCAGTGAAGTCCAATCAGCTTCCATATGCAAAAGACCTTGAAGGTTCCATATGCAACTGACATTCCAACTGCCTTGCGGGGAGGGGGGTGAGTTTGAGGTGTGGAATGCAGTGAAGTCCAATCAGCTTCCATATGCAAAAGACCTTGAAGGTTCCATATGCAACTGACATTCCAACTGCCTTGCGGGGAGGGGGGTGAGTTTGAGGTGTGGAATGCAGTGAAGTCCAATCAGCTTCCATATGCAAAAGACCTTGAAACGCTGGGCGGGACTGCACAAAGCAGCCAGTCAACCCAGCCAGCGTCTTCTGACTGACAGTTCAAGCGTCCATACACTAAAGGAGTGCATTTTAGAACTTTGGCACCCACTATTCAATTATATATAAGGAGAGATAGGACTGGGGCCCCAATCCACTGTTCACTGTTGGGGTGCTCTTCATAAACTTCTGGGAGTTCAGGTTCATCTCTCTTTCTCCCATCATGTCCAGTTAGACGGCCAGACTGAACAGACTAATGACACCCTCAACCATTCACTGCTGTTACATACATTAACAACAGGATGACTGGGTGACTTTACTCCCTCTAGCAGCGGTAGTGCACAACAACGTCCTCCATGCACTGATTCAATTGTGGCTACAGCTCGTGGTTCTTCCCCAGCATGGAAGTCCCCTTGCTAGTCCCAACAGCATAAGAAATACCCCAAGAACTACAAGCCATACATCAAACACTGAATTAGATAAGCATATGGAGCAGAAGTCCATCAGTGGCTATTAGCCACAAGGTATAGATAGAAACACTCAGGCTGGGGCAAGTGATGCTCTGTATTGTTGGTGCTTGGGAGGGGCAACAGTGGGAGGGCTTCTGGTGTCCTGGCCCCACTGCTGGACCTCCTGATGGCACCTGGTATTTTTGTCCACTGTGTGACAGAGTGTTGGACTGGATGGGCCATTGGCCTGATCTAACATTGGCTTCTCTTATGTTCTTATGAGTGAAAGCAAATGGTTTTATGAAGAGGTGGCTGATCAAAAGTGGTAAGCAGAAGTCCCACTGCATGTAGGGAATTTTGTATGGCTGACCACCACACACCTAAACACATGAAGGCCATTGCAAAAATTGGATGCATGCTTTATCGCCACGTATACCATTCTGGAACAGGTGAATTCTGCATCCTAATGGGTTGCAGCTACCTTTCAGCTTAGCAATACAATCTGTGTTCCATCAGACATGTTTGATCTATGTCTCACTGCCATCCCTGTTGCACACTTCTTGGTCATCACTACCCTAGAGACTGGTCAAGGGACAGGAGGAATATAAGGTAGCTGACATCCTTGATTCCCTCATCCATCATAGCCAACTACATACTTCATAGATTGGAAAGTGTACAGGTCTGAAGAATGCTCCTGGGAAGCTGCCATGGATATCCATGCTCCAGCCCTTCTTTGCTGGTTTCACTGATGGTACTCTCAGAAGCCATGTCTGGCATTGCTTGAAGAGGGAGAGGAGGATAGTGTCCTGGCCTACTCCAGTTACACTGAGGCAGACTCTTTGCATGACAAGCAGCCCCTCTCAGACCCTTAGTTCTCTGAGGCACAGGCCCCTCTGAATGCTCCACAAGAAGACACTGTGACCCCAGCTCAGGACTCAGGTCTGGACTCCATCCCCAGAGTGCCAACAAATCAGGATACGTGTCAAAGGAATCTACAATGTGCAGCCTGGGATCTGCCTCTCTCCAGGTTCTCCTATGAAGGAGATGAAGTGTGGTAGCTCATGACAGGAGCCAGGACTTTAACCAGACTATCAGGAAGGGTAATGATTTACAGCCTGCAGAACTTAGAAAGCTTTGCTGATTCAACAGCTCCGTAAGGCTTGCTGTTGTTGCTTTGTCTCCTACTTACTTGATACCTGCTTGTTTATGTACTGTTATTCGCACCTGCCCTCTCTTTTCTACCTGCCTCACAACTGCCCTGACTTTTGCTTGTCCACTTCAAATCCTGCCTGACTCTGGCTTGCCAGCTTGCCTTGACTCCTGCCAGCTGCAAAGTAGGACAACTTCAGTCATTTTAAATGTGATGTACCTACTGAAAGCTACTTGTATATCAAATTAACTAAAAAAAAAATAGGATGTGTATTCATATTGTATGTGCTTTGCCCATGTTTCTTCAATTACATCAGTGTGTGTGGGGGACACACACACATTAACTGCATGGAAATACGATTAAAACATATTAAAATTTTTCTTCCACAGCTATCTTTTCCAAAAGATAATGCTTTATTTACTACCTTCATATACTTTTTAAAGCATGAAATCATTCCCCAAATAACTAAATTCTTCTTGTTAGATAATTATGGTTTTGGAATATATCATATAACTTGAGCCGAGTGTAAAAGGATACCCAAGGCTATAAAAATATTCTTCTTTTTCATACTAAGAAATCTGTGTTATCTGATTTCCCTCCCAAAAATATAGCATGAAGCACAATGGGACATAGTTTTTCATCCCTTGAATTCTAAATGTATGTTAAGTGGAACATATTTTTATGAATGCTTAATTACTTCTGTGCTGAACAGTTTCTAAAGCACAGCTGGGCTCAATTGATTTCCCTATAGTTGTTCACAGCATTATTTTAAAACAGGACTAGATTTTTAGAACTTTTCAGTGCTGCATTCTTATGAGAAAATGCATATAGAAGACACTTTGGGAATGAAATATAGGTGTGAAGAAGACAGTATGAGAATGAAACACAGAAATGCCAAAGCATTTCATTTTGGAATTTTCTTAAAGGCCCAAGTGGAGGAATTTCATTTAAAATCAATAGAATGCAACCATTTTGGTAAAAACAGGTTAATCTGTCCTACCCTTTTTTATTTCCACTCATTAACAGGTGCATTTATACAGCTCACAGGCTTTTAGACAATCACATTCTCTAAGGAACCCTGGACTTTAACAATTATGCCATACCGCATTGCTGGTGTTTTGCATTCACTCGACTCACTGTTCGTCGTTGGTCATACGGCCTCACTCAAAATGCGTTTTAAATGCTCGATCTCCAACGCTTGTCCTGGTCAGCGGCTCTAGTTCCATTTGGACGCATAGCAGCAGGACCGTCGGGGCGGAAGAGCACCTCAATTCCCCAGCATCGCGCTGGTGAAGAGGCCACCCTTCAAAAGCCCCATGGCTAGGAACCTTTCACAAAGGCTCTGGGGGGGTAACGAACAATCGTCCCCCTTCCTAACCACTAGTGCGCAGACCGCACCCCTGGGAGGTCTGGGAGGTGCGTCTGCCAGCGTGTCACCATAAACCGGAAGCTCCCTGTCGTCAAGACATTCTAAAAGCTACCACATGTATTGAAGTAGCACTAAAAAATACACTCAAAAATTATATTCTCTCAATAATTTTACCAGCCATTCTAAAGAAAACATTCACAAATCTCTGAAAATGAAGCAACTCGCTTTTCAAAACTATATTTCTGTTGAACTGGAAGAAGTATACATAGACAGAAACCATTCTTAAGATACAGGGATCAATAATTTGTGCTTGATATTTCTTAATTGCTAGTTTAACACTTTTAGAAAGGCACTTAATATTTAATAAAAAGGCCCGGGGGGGGGGGGAATGAACAATCTCCCCCCTCCTAACCACTAGCACGTAGATCGCACCCCCGGGAGGTCCAGCGTGTCAGCTCATACTTTATTATATACAGGAGAACTTGAGATGAGATAACCGGGCCGGAGGCCGGCTTATATCCCGAAGTAAACCACACTCAACACCCACACCCGTGATACAATATTTACAGAGCACCCAAGTCCCATAGATCCATTCTCAAATCCTAGCTGTTCGATAGGCATGCCCTAGGATCCATTTGGGCTATTGTCTCTGGAAGCGAAGCTTGGGCCATTCGCATGGCCATGTGCGGACAGAACTGTTTCTCCGGGTACACAACAATTCCTATTAAAATCAGTCAGCTTAGACTGGAGTTACTTAGCACAGGATTGCACTGTGAGGATGCATAGTTCAGCTGATTGCTGTGCTGGTGTATTTTGATTGCACCATAGGTACTTTGCATTTAGAGAGACCCACTTTAAATGAGACAATGTATGCACTATCACATAAACAAATCCTTTTATCCTGCTAGCATCCCAATTAAATCAGATTACAGAATTGTTTGTTTCATTTTCTCTAGCCAAAGTCTCCACCAGCTGTGTTTGGTCTACTTGAGCACAATTTTCAGATAAAATTATAAAACTGGTATTTTAAACTATATCCATACAAAAGTTAGAGAGGACTAGTCTCTCCTTATATATATTTGAGTAAGGGAGCGGAGAACAAATGCGCACCATCAGCTATTGGCCCGCCAGCTACCGCTAGCGGGCCATTGGCTGGGAGGCGAGAGGCAAACGCTGCAAGCGAACTCCACCGCCAGGAGCCGAGGAAGGGAGGCTGCGAGGCCAGGCGACGGGACTGGGTGGGGGCCGGCGCCAGGAGGACGCAGCAGCCCCAGAGAAGCAGAATGTCAGTGAGGGGGACGGCAGAGGCCGGGGATGGTGGGTGAGGAGCTCATTCCTGAACGGCCAGCTGGTCTGCCTTGCTCCACCACTTTCTTTGGCGGGGGGCCTGCGCTGGGGCCGCCTGGCCTCAGGGACAGGAGAGGCAGCCGCCGCACCTGGGGACTGGTAGGCGGTGGCCCCCCTCCCACCACACCAAACACCGCCTCCACGCACCATGCGATGACGATCCAGCGCGGCCCAAGGCAATCGCCCTGGCCACGCATGTCTTCGCTCTCCTACCTTTCCGCTGGTGAGAGGCAAAGTCCTTCAGTGGGGCGAGATTGTGGCCCCGCCAAGTGCAAGGCCTCTTTCTGGCGGCCGTGCCATCCTTCCCTTGCCTGGGGCGGACTTCGCTGGCCAGGCTGCAGGTCCTGGGTTGGAGGGGACTCCGCTGGCCTCGGCCATGCTCGGGGGCAGGGGAGGTCACCGCACGCCGCGCCCTTGCCCTTGTTTGCCAGGCAGGCCCTGCCCCAGCCCCCTTGCTCCAAGCCGACAGCTCTCCCTAGGACCTGTTGCTTCCTCCCGCAACAAGCATTTATTCTAGTACTTCTATAAAATAATAGTATGTCTCTAATACATTTTATGTAGCCACTGTCCACTATACCAGACACACAAAGGTTCCAAACAAGGTTACCAACCACCAAGTGGGAGGTGGAGTTCTCCTGGGATTACAGTTGATCTCCAGACTTGAGAGATCAATATCCCTAGAGGAAATTGCTTCTCCAGAGGGCAAGATTCTGTGGCATTCCACCCCCACTGTGCTCCGTCCTCTTCCTAAACCATCTCTAAATCTCCAGGAATCTCTTTAGCTAGAACTGGCAACCATATCTCTAAAAGAATCTAATGGCATTTTAAAGAAACACAATGATACAAGACATTCCTTGGTTTCCTCCACCATAAATGATTCTAGTGGATTAGTTGCAAAGCAAGGTTCTTCTAAAATTCTATTACTCGTTTAAAGTGCAATATACATTCTTATGTCATTAAATCAGACAGGCAATCAGTGACAGGAAGTTATTGCAAAAACAAACTATCTTTTAAAAAAGAAAAAAAATCCATCTTGCAAGGGATTTTATGATCAAGAGGATGACAGTTTCATACATCTTACTTATTCCTGGCAAGCTTCAGAAGTAGAGAATTTGCATGGAAATATTTAATTTCCCCTAGACAAATCTAATTTCAGAACTTTCAAATCTGTCTATAACATTTGCTGACTTTTACCAGAATAACGTCTGAGAGGGAAAAGTTGAATGCATAGGTTTATTTAATTGTCGAATGAAGAGTTGTACTGCATGTACTCTCGAAACAAGAGATATCTAAGACTCGCTACCTTGTCTCAGGAGGCAGTGCAAGAATGTCCAACCCTTTTAGCCAGTCTGAGGGAAATGAAGTAGTGCAGGCATGCCAGCTTAATACTAGAAATATGTTTGTTTGGTATCTTAATTGCCAAAGGATCTAGAATTTAAGGTTTAAATCCTAAAAGAGGATTTTTACATAGTGCCTTTCTTTCAAAGTTTTCCCACAGAAAACTATTGGGATGAAAAATGTATTTAATTATTATCATTGACTACATTTATTTCCATTGGAAAACTAAGCTGGCATTTTTTTCATACCACCAATTTAAAGTATCCTTTTAGAGTATACCCCTTTTACAGTAAAAGGACAACAATCATGCTCAAGACTATTAGCCTTTGCTGTTGCTATATAAAAATATGGAAGTAATAGATACAGAATAAAATAAAAACCTACGAGATAAATTTGAAGGAATATAAAATTAAAAGTAGGGAGACCTAATACTCATCCAAACACAGCATCCAGACTCATCCACTGCATATAGGAGAGTCATCCCACAGACCAACCTATGAAATCTAGGAAAGTATAGATCAGGTGACCCCAACATGTTTGAGCTCATGGGCACATTTGGAATTCTGACATAAGGTCACAAAACGGCTGCCATAGTACGTGAAGCCAAATACAAAATGGCTGCTGCAGGAAGGAGACCCAATCACAACATGCCAGGGACTGAGATTCTGCATAACTGATAGTAGCTCTACAATATTTTAGGCAGACACTCTGTTTAATATGATGCCTTTTAAATAATATATTGTTTAGAAATATTTTTTCATACACACAAAATAAATATACATCTTGAGCTATCTAAAAAATGCTCATCTTGTAGTATTTGTCTTCATTTTGCAGGCATCTAACATACACAAAAGGGAAAAAATGCTATTTATCCCGGGTATCCTGTTTACATGAACCCTTCTGTCATGAGCCCAACCTTTTTTAATCTCCACTTTTATTTACATAAGAGTTGACGAGCAGAATAAAATCTAAGCACTTCTGTTAGAGAATGAGATTGATATTTGTTTTATGGACTATATATATTGCTACACACAATGGACTGCGCATACACACATAGGCTTAGAAGACTGTACACTATAAGTCACCTGTTGTGATACTACACATAGAAGGTGCCTGCACAAGCCTTACACGTGAATAAGGTTTCTGCTATACAGTTACCAGCCTGGGAAAGAAGCACAATCCTCCATTTTTGTGAGCAATGAGAAACAACAGCTTTGAGAAGAGACAGCCCCCATTGCAGAAATAGTTGTAGTCACATACTACCCATCACTGCTTTGTTCCTGCATTGGTATTCCCTGCCAAATGGACATTTGGTTTACAATGGAATGGCCAGCTTCATCAACACTACAATGGAGCATCCTGACCCCAAGGTTTTCACACCTGCCCAGATGCCGTCCTTTGAGTAAGGTTTCTG
Organism: Gekko japonicus; assembly: GCF_001447785.1. Taxonomy (NCBI): domain Eukaryota; kingdom Metazoa; phylum Chordata; class Lepidosauria; order Squamata; family Gekkonidae; genus Gekko; species Gekko japonicus. The sequence continues at coordinate 365,003 of NW_015173169.1, forward strand.
ATTACAATATTGGCCCCTCCTTATAGGTGACCTCCCACTCCTATATGCAACCAATAGGATTGGTTTTGGGACGGACTAACAGGTAGGTGGGTCAAGAGGTTGGCACAGCCACAACCCATCTCTTGATCCCCCTATAAAAGGAAAGGACCATTCACCTGGCCCTTCCTAGCTAGCAACCCCCACAACAACCCCTGTCTGCTTTTTACTCCCCTTGAGTCCCACTTGCTATCCCCAACCCTTGCCTTTACTTTGATCTCTTGATCTGCAGTCAAGAGACCTCCGCACAGTCCAGCTAGTTCTGGTAGTGTGGATCCCTTTAATTTCTATTTCTTCCCATCCATTCTTCATTGGAACAACCAAACTGCAGGATAAGTATTGCCCATCATCACCCCCACCTGCTAATGCAACAGTGCTTATTTTAATACTGTATTTCTAAGGAACTTGTTTGAATGTGTGAGTGCATCAGTATTGTTTGTATGAGATACATTCTTAAGTAAAAGACATCTATTTTAACTACAACAGCCTCGGAATCTTTTACTGGTAACCCTTGGTGGGAACAGGACCTTGGTATAGTTGGCAAGGACCCATTTATAAATTGCCAATTGCTGTAAATAAACCCATTCGGCTAACATTTCTGTGCTGGAAGTTGGAAAGTCATTTGAAAGCATTTCATCTGACTGAATTTTTAACTGCTGCTAGCACTTTGTAATGTATCACTTTGTAATGTATTATTTTAACTGTGATGTTTTAATTACGTATTATATATGTTTTTATTTTGTATTTATGTTATTGGAAGTCACCCTGAGCCTGCTCTGTGGGGAGGACGGGGTATAAATTTGACAATAAATAAATAAAAATAAAATTTTACAACAATGACAGTTGGTGCTGAAGAGCTGGTGAGAGCTCCTTGCATGTGTACAGTATGAGAAAGATATTGGCCAGATTTTGATAGGAACATAAATCATTAATGAAAAGAGAGCAACATTTGATGCAGTGAGGTCATCATCAACCTCCTTCTGAATCATAAAATACATTACAACTGGGGAGTTCTGAATTGCAAAGAGGAATTCTTTACTTACAGGAATTCCATTCTTTAAAATTATTTTATAAAGTAAAAGAAACATCTGAACATACAGCTGGCATATAACACGTCTACTACAATAACCTACTTTGCTAAATACCAATAAACAAGAACCATGAAATATAAATGGGCAAGTGGACCCACAATTTCTCCTTATGGCTCTTTTTTTTTAAGTACCCAAGGGTACATTTTTATTGATTTTTCTCATTATAAACTACAAACATACATAGCAACAGACAAATACCTACCTACAACTAACAAACACAAAACATACAGCGAGAGGCTTATATTTCATATTCTGTCTTTGATTAACTATTTGTTAATTTTCTATCCCCTTATCTATCTTACTGGCTTTCCCTTTCCTGTGTTCTCAAATTTCCACGAATCAAGTTATTATACTTACAGTACTCTGAGGCAAGTGATGCTTGGGGGGGCAACAGTGGGAGGGCTTCTAATGTCCTGGCCCCACTGGTGGACCTCCTTATGGCACCTGGTATTTTTGGCCACTGTGTGACAGAGTGTTGGACTAGATGGGTCTTTGGCCTGATCCAACATTGGCGTCTCTTATGTTCTTATGTTATGTTCTTATATGTTATACCAGTCATAAAATCTCTTCCAAGTGTTCTGAAAAGTACATTCAGTTCCAGCTCTCATACCTAATGTCAGTTTATCATTCTCAGCCATTTCAAACAGTTTATTCACAAATTCTTGTTTAGTTGGAGTCTCCGTTGTTTTCCAGTATTTAGCATATAAAATTCTTACAGCTGTCGAAAAGTGAACAATCAAATACCTGTCTGTTTTATCAAAATCTTTTGGAAATATATTAAGTAACAGTGTCTCTGAAGTAAAAGGAATATTAGATCTTACTATTTTTTGCATTATTTCATGTACCCATTTCCAGAATCTTTTTGTTATATCACATAAACACCACATATGATAAAAAGAACCAAACTTATTCTTACATTTCCAACATTTGTCTGAACAATTAACATTTTGTTTAGCTAATCTATCTGGTGTAATATACTATCTATAAAACATTTTATACATATTCTCTTTATAGGATACTGCATTAGTCAGTTTAACATTTTTCAGCCAGATCTGCTCCCATTCCTCTAGATTATTAATATTACGACCAATGTTCTGGGCCCATGCAATCATATTTTTTTTCACAATTTCATCTATCATCACACCATCTAGTAAGATCTTATATAATTTCTTTATCACTTTACTTTCTGCCGTTAATATCGTTTCTTCCAACAGTTATTGTATTATTAAATCCTGCTTCTTGTCCTTCAGGTATATCGATTCCAATTGTGCTTTTTTCCACCAGGATATCTGTTCTGGTAATTTAAGGTTATCTTTTTATCCAAAATGTTCTGGTATCTTAACGGCTCTTCTCCTTCATAAACATTAGGTAAAGTAAATGCCTCTAAAGGTATTATCAGTCTCGATCTTTTAGTATAAAAGTTTTTATGTATAGAGTCCCAGACCTTTAGTAATGCCGCTTTCAACCAGTGCTGCTTAAAATACTTTGGGGAGCCTGCTTTTTCATACCATATAAAAGCATTCCACCCTAACAGTAGGTCATGGCCTCCAATTTTCAAAAGTCTCTTATCTTCTAGTGTAATCCATTCTTTAATCCATACCAGGGCTGCTGCTCTGTAATACAATAACCAATTTGGGATGCCAAATCCTCCTCTTTCCTTTGCATCATGTAGCATTTTCAGTCTTATTCTTGCCCTTTTCCCTTGCCATATAAACATAGATGTTAATTCATCTAACCCTTTAAACAGGTTTTGATTTTGGAATATAGGGATAGTTTGAAATAGAAACATCCATCTAGGTAAAATGTTCATTTTTATTGTAGCTGTTCTTCCCATCATAGAGAGTTACAGGTTTTTCCATTTCTCTAAATCTTGTTCAGTCGCTTGTAATAAGGTTTTATAGTTATCTTCACAGAGTGTACTACATTTATTTGTGACCATAATTCCTAGATATTTTGCTTTTTTTCATTTGGCATCCCGTAATTTCTTGTAGTTCTTCTTTTTGTTTGTCTTCTATATTCTTAGTTATAATTTTTTTCTGCATTTATTTTTAAACCTGACACTTCTCCATATTCTTTTATCTTTTCCATCAAAGCCCCTGCTGTTTCCATCGGGTTTTCCAATATGAGTGCCACATTGTCTGCAAAGGCTATGATTTTAAAATGTTCTTTCTTTATTTGCAGTCCAATTATTTTGCTCTCCCTTCTTATAGCTTCATTCATAACTTCCAATATCATAATAAACAATAGTGGGGATAAATGGCAGCCTTGTCTTATACCTTTCTGGATCTCAAAACTTTGAGAGTTCTCCGTTAACTATTACTCTTGCTTTCTGGTCTTTATATATTGCTTGAATCATAGTAATAAAGCTTTCTCCTGCTTCTCCTTATGGCTCTTGAGGTGTGGGCCAGGAGACTCATGGGGACTTCCAGGCATACAAACACACACATAAACAAATTACTCACCCCCCCCAAAAAAAAATACTATGGAAGCCAATACAGAGTGTCACCTGCCTCCACTCACAGTTGGCACTACTGAAATAGGAGGCAGGTTGCTTGGCTTAAGTGTGCTCCTCCAGAGTTCAGCCACTTCCCACTCTTCCCACTAACCCTAACTAATTCATTAAGCAGGATTGTGCATTAAGTAGCTTTGTGCATTGGACACTTTCACATATGCTGTGAATTTTGAAACTGCATTTTACTGTGTGAAATGGCAAAATCCACTTTCAAATGATCACTACATTCTATTGAAAGTGGACTGAAAGTGCATTATTAAGCATGTGTATGGCGTTCTCACCCTCTTCCCTCCCTCACACTCAGGATTTTCCCTTGGTTTCTTCTTTCTTGCTGAGCAGCCCCCATAGCTATTTTCTTCTTATTTGTTAGTCTGTCCCACCCTGCCACAATACTATATACTTTGATGCTAGCCCAGCCCAGGGACTTAAGGGAAGATACAAAATCACCTTCTTATATTCTACTCCTGTAATGGCACATGAGAGGCTTTTGACAGTTCAAAATAAAATATCTTACATAACTTGAAGGGAGAAAGATCAGGTGGAATCAGGGGTAGGATGTATGAGCTGAACCAATAATAAAAACTGAGGTAGTTTTGTAATCACACTAAATCCAGCTAATATGTTGCCAACAAGTGTTTTTGCTTTTCAAAAAGGTCTTTGAAACTTTAAGGAGACAGGCTTTCTTTTCAGTGTCTGCTTAAACACTCAGGCATAGGTTCCTGAGTTTCACTGATCCTTAAGTTTTAGAAGGCAAGAACATAGAACCAAGTTCCCAAAATCCTTCTCTATACACAGACCAGGGATCACTCCTCATTTTAGAGCCATTTCCCTTTTCACTGGGCAAGGATTGCTTCTCCTGACTAGAAGCTCAGTCCCTTTTCAGCTTGAACAGGGATCTACTGTGATCCATTCACTCCATCAGCCTCTTTTCCAGTCCACAGTCAGTGCCCAGCTGTCTCTTCTTCAACTATCAGTTCCCCAACTGTCATTTCTGGACTGACGCTCAATAGAATTCAATATGAACTGCCTGTCACTCAAAGGTTCTCAGACTCTGCAAAGACAGAAACACATTGGGTAGCATGCAGAGGGTATTCATAATAATGAACAATGAGGGGGTGGAATAAAAGAGGGATCAACTTGGAATAAAATGGTGTGTTTGCAGTTCAGGAGAGAGTCTGAGGCAAAATCTCTGTTTAAACGTGATTAAGAGCAATCCTAAACAGGTCTAACTCAGAATTAAGTTCATTTTTTTCCAATTTAGCTTACTCATAGGAAAATGTTCTTAGGACTGAAGCCTTATAAGAGAACTCTTGGGATCAGGAAGGGGCATGGAGATGTACAGCCCAAACCTGTGTATATTTGCTCATAAGTAAACCCTGCAGAACACAGGGATTTACTTATGAGTCAATATGCATAGGTGCATAGACCAGGAACTAGTAAAGGTAAAGGTTTCCCTTGCTCGAAAGCTAGTCGAAGAGAGGTTATACTACTGAGTAAACACATAGGATTTGGGCTTTTGAATGCTGTAGTGGCAGAATGGAGCATGCACAAGCAGCAGGTACCTGTCAATAGGAAAAAAAACTAGAAATGTATTTAACCATATCAATTTCCATGTTCATGGCATCCGAGTGTTTTTGCTGGTTAGCTAAGTTACAAGGGGGGACCCGCGATACTCGCAGGGGGGGAGGCAGAGGAGGAAGCAGCAGGAGGAGGGAAGTACCCCCCCATCCTGCTGGTTCCCCCCTGTCCTCCACCCCCTCCATCTCCCCCCCAGCTCCTCTTCCCCCCCACCCGGTACTGAAGCCAGGGGCGAGCGGAGAGCCGCTCACCCCTCGCTGTTT
>NW_015173169.1:370581-371842 GCF_001447785.1 Gekko japonicus
CCACCCCTCTCCCCCAGGCGGCGGCGGGCGAGGCCGCCCCCCCCGGCTCGGCTCCGAGGTGGAGAGGCCTGTCCTCCCCCCCTTTGCTGGGCTCGGTGGCGGCTGGCGAGGCCGCCCGCCCACCCGCCTTGCCTGCCGGCCGGCTCCGGAAAGGAGACAGCGGCGGCGAGGCCCGGCGAGTGAGTCAGGGAAAGTGAGTCAGGGAAAGTGGCTTCTACAGGAAGAACTCACCTATGCCCTTCCTCCTCCTCCCCCAGCCTGGCAAAGCCCAGCCCAGCCTTGCCTGTCTTCGCTATCCCCCCAAATGAGGTGAAGGTCTGGTCTCTCACACTTTTCCACTAGGAGTGGCTCTGCACCCCTTGGAGAGGCACATCGCCCCCCCCCCCAGCCTTGCCTGTCTTCGCTATCCCCCCAAATGAGGTGAAGGTCTGGTCTCTCACACTTTTCCACTAGGAGTGGCTCTGCACCCCTTGGAGAGGCACATCGCCCCCCCCCCAGTCGGAATAATATATAAAGCCGTAGTGGGGCCCAACGTTCCAATTCACACCAACAGTGTTTGGAGGCTTGAACTGCTCTGGCCCTGTGACAGGAGAGGACCATCTGCAGACTGAGTGCAGGGACGGGGCTTCTACGGCTGGGCCACTTCAGCCCACTCTTCTCTGATTGGGCCAGCGTTTCAAGGTCATTTGCATATGGAAGCTGATTGGACTTCACTCCATTCCGCACCTCAAACTCCCCCCCCACAAGACAGTTGGCATTGTCAGTTCCATATGGGACCTGCTGTATTCTGAGGTAAAATACGTCCTCACTCACAACACATCACTTTCCCATCAACAGAAACAAACCCAATAACACAATCATGCCACACCACAAAACAGACAGATCACACCACAAGCAGAATACCACAAGGCAAAAAATGATAGGAAAAGGGGCCAGCAGTCACCCCATTTCTGCCACAGATATGTACCTCAGAGCGCTTCAGAGGATGGTGTGCAGGTCCCAGGTTCATGTTTTAAAAGCTGCCTGGGGGATTATGGACCATTCACACACTTTCAACCTTAACATACCTCACAGGGTTGTTGTGCGGATCATACGGGGGAGAGGAGAATGATGTCAGCTGCTTTGGTTCCCACTGCAGGGAAAGACTGCCCTTTCCCTAGGCAGAGGCTGGGGGGGGGGATGTAAACCTGAAGACATACAGGCAGATAAAGGTAGGCTGATGGTTGCCTGGAAAGGACATAGGGTTGCCAACTCCAGGTTG
>NW_015173169.1:372228-397958 GCF_001447785.1 Gekko japonicus
CAAACCAGTCATTTGCTCCTGGGGAACTATTGTTGCTAATCTTGGCCCAGCAGCCATCAAACCATTCAACCCCCTGCTGTGCAGTTGACATTTCCCTAGGGTTGCCAATCTCCAGGTTGGACCTGGAGATCTCCCGCTGTTACAATTAATCTCCAGATGACAGAGATCAGTTCCCCTGGAGAAAATGGCTGCTTTGGAGGGTAGACCGTATGACATTATAACTGCTGAGTCCTTCCACGCGCCCCCTAATGCTGCCCTCCACAGGATCCACCCCCCAAATCTCCAGGTATTTCCCTCCTTAGAGCTGGCAACCCTACTTTCCCCTCAGTGCCTGTTGGTAGGCAACTAAGCTTGGTCCTGTCACCTACTTTGGCCTTTGGGAGAAAACACATTGGGGCCAGTCCTGATAGGGTTGCCAACTCCAGATGGGAAATTCCTGGAGATTTGAGGGATGGAGGCAGAAGAGGGTGAGGTTTGAGGAAGGGACCTCAGACAGTTACAATGCCATAGACTCCACCCTCCAAACCAGTCAGTCCCTCATGGGGAACCATTGTTGCCAATCTCCAGGTGAGGGCTGGAGACCACTCAGAATTACAACTGGTCTGCAGAAGGGAGGGCAGAAGTCAGCTGAAGTCAAAGGGGCAGATAATGGTAGGTTGATGGTTAGCTGGGAAGGAGATGGGGTTGCCAACTCCAGGTGGGAAATTCCTGGGGATTTGAGGGGTGGAGCCTGGAGAGGGTGGGGTTTGAGGAGGGGTGGGACCTCAGACAGGTACAATGCTATAGACTCCAACCTCCAAACCAGCCATTTTGTCCTGGGTAACAATTGTTGCCAATCTCCAGGTGAGGGCTGGAGATCACTCAAAATTACAACTGCTCTTCAGGTAGCAGAGATCAGTTCCTCTGAAAAAAACAGTGGACTCTGTCATTATACCCTGCTGAGGTCGCCACAGCAAATTGACACTGTTTGCCTAAAGCCAAAGCACTCTCCCAGAGCCTCTTTCTAGATCTCGTTGTATTTATTTCCACAACGGGCCTTATTCCTAGTTCTATTATATTTGAAAACCCTTTGTAATCTATATATCTAATTCCCAAGGCGCCCCCTGCATCCGGATATCTAAATCTGCACATCGGGGGCAGCTGGGGGCAGGGAGATTTTCCTGCGCACATGGTGTGCCCAGGTGTGCAGAAAAATCTGAAAACTGTAAAAAAATATAGGGGGGGGTAATTAAATCCCCCCTAAAATAAAAGAGCATCCCCTGCACATGCGCAGGGAATGCTCTTAGAACGGCTTTGCCGCCACCACCACAGAGGGAGAGAGGGAGAAGGCTTGGCCGGCCAGCGGCTGTAAGCCGCTCAGCCCTCGCCGATCTATATATCTAATTCCCAAGGCGCCCCCTGCATCCGGATATCTAAATCTGCACATCGGGGGCAGCTGGGGGCAGGGAGATTTTCCTGCGCACATGGTGTGCCCAGGTGTGCAGAAAAATCTGAAAACTGTAAAAAAATATAGGGGGGGTAATTAAATCCCCCCTAAAATAAAAGAGCATCCCCTGCACATGCGCAGGGAATGCTCTTAGAACGGCTTTGCCGCCACCACCACAGAGGGAGAGAGGGAGAAGGCTTGGCCGGCCAGCGGCTGTCAGCCGCCCAGCCCTCGCGGCTGCCCAGGGGGGGAGGGAGAAAGTCCAGCAGGCCAGGAAGACCTCACCACCACCGCCACTGCTGAGGGGGGAGGGAGAAACTTTGGCAGGCCAGCAAGGCCTCACCGCCGCTGGGGGAGGAGGAGGGAGAAAGTTCAGCAGACCAGCGAGGCCTCGCCGCCGCTGCTGAGGGGGGAGAAGGGAGAGGGGAGGGATAAAGTTCGTGAGGCCAGCGAGGCCTCGCTGCCGCTGCTGCAGAGGGGGGGAGGGAGAAAGATTGGTGGGCCAGTGAAGCCTCACTGCTGCTGCCGCCGCTAGGGGAGGGAGGAAGCGTGGGGGGTGTGGGCCTCGCTGTGGGTGTCAGGGATGTGGAGGGACAGGGGAGAAGGCTCACCTGCGACTGCTTCCTTCTCCCGTGGAGCTTCTCCTTCCCCCCGTGAGTATCACGGGTCCCCCTTCTTGTTTAATACTAAATGAATTTATGTGTATTCTACAGCTGACTGGAATACAAGTAAAACATTTAAAAGAAACACTTTATCTGATTTATTCTTGACATTGAAACCAATGACCATTCTAGCCATTAATTGTTTTCATACTATTTACATATGTGGGGGGAGAACTATCTGAAAAACACTCATCTACAAAATGAAAACAATGTACACAAATTCAATCTGTACAGCCTTTGCTTTTCTCCCTTCATCTAATTTCTGTTGATATGGCAAACATAAAATATAAGTGTTTCTGCTGAAGAAGCTACTTTTCCATGGGCAGCTGTCAAAGGCTTTCATGAAAGGAAGACAGCCATCAGTCTTCCATGAACAAAATGTACTCATCCACAAATAGCATGAAAAGTTTGAAACAAGTTATTTTTAACTGTGTTTCTTTATATTTTAGCTCCTTGGTTTCTCTTCTGCATTGTATCTCTGCTCTCTCAAATGCTAACATGTTAAAATGTCTAAAGCTTCCTTCAAAGCAGTATTCAAAATTAGAATTTCTTACAGATATATAAAAGCATGTTGCTAATGCTGTGATTAGAGCAGGTTCTCTAGAGAAACAGCATCTTCTACATGAATATTACTGACACTTCACTGACTGACTCTGCTATGGCTATTATTGTATTCAGTATGGTATAGTGGTTAAGCGTATCAAACTAGTATCTGGGAAACCCAGTTTTAATTTTCACTCATTCCATGGAAACTTGCTAGGTGATCTTTGGTCAGTCACACTGTCTCAGTCTAACCTACCTCACAGGGTTGTTGTGAGGATAAAATGGAGAAGAATGATGTAAGCCTCTTTGGGTCTCCATAAGCTCCTTCTGGTGGGTTTTCGAACTGCTAGATTGGCAGGACCTGGGGCCAGAGATGGGAGCTCACTCCGTCACGTGACACTAATAATAATAATAACAACAACAACAACAACAATAATAATAATAATAATAATAATAATAATAATAATAATAATAATAATAATAATAATAATAATAATAATAATAATAATAATAATAATAATAATAATAATAATAATAATAATAATTTCAATTTATTAATCGCTTTCCCCAGTGGGCTCAAAGCGATTTACAGTTACACACTAGGGTCTCGAACTGCCAAACTACAGACCTGGTCTGCAGCCCAGAGTCTTAACCTCTATTAGTAAGGGTTTATTCCTAAACATTTTATTGTGGATGCAGTTAGGAAAGTAATGGGTCTTCTGTTTCACTTCAAAAATGAGGGCAGGGCAGGGAGAGAATTAGCATTAATAGCTCTGGATCTTTATAAAGCCTTTGGTATGGATAATTGGGATTATTTTTAAAAGGTATTTTTTATTATTTTGGAAATGAATTAATAATGCCATTTTGGCTATTTATTTGCTATATAGTGCCAACATAACAGTAAATAATTGTGTTTCTGCATAGTAAATACTAACTATGGCACCAAACAAGGATGTCCACTCTCCCCTCTGTCTTTTGCCTTAGCTTTGGAGTCTTTGGCTAATAAATTAAGATCTAATCAAGATATTATAGGAGTTAAATGTGGAGAAAAAGAATATCTGTTAAGGATGTATGTAGATGATACATCATTGTCTTAATAAATTTGACACAAGCTATACAACCTTTGAAGGAAGAACTTTTAAAATTTAATCGAATTTTTGGACTCAGGGTAAACTTTTCAAAATCTAATATGCTATGTTTTAATATTCCCCCTACAATCCAGTTGAAAGCCTCTCATACTTTAAATGAACCATTAGTATACAAAGATTTTAAATATCTTGGAATATCCATCCCTAAAAAACTAAATAAAATGTATCACTACAAGTATAAAACATTGTGGAGTCAGATAAAAAGGGACCTTGTGAGGTGGGTAAAGCAGAAAACACCTGTGATTACTTGAATTGCAATGCTTAAAATGTCCGTTCTTCCAAAATTTTTGTTTTTATTTTATGTGTTACATCTTCATATCTCAGGTAAGATTTCGAAGGATGGACAATCGAAACTAGACCAATTTATTTTTAACTCTAAAAAGACAAGAACGGCAAAACTCCTAAGGTATCCTTCTATTTGAGAAGGAGGGTGGGGTATTCTGAATATCTCTATTATGATGCATATCAATTGTTACATCTAATCCTATTTGTCCTTCTCCAAGGAAATAGGATGGCTAGAGCTAGAGAGGTTTAATTTTAAAGAGATGGGGGATTTCACTTAGTATATGATAATACTTTTTTGTAAAAAAAAATTAAGTTGAACTTGCTTTCAACCCTCTATGTCCCCATATTGGTATGGAGGAAATGGAAAAGTGTATTATTCCCAGTGATTTCTCCACTGACCCCCATTCTGTACCATCCACAATTTGTCCCAGCAAAAACATTATGGTTCCACATGCAGAGATTCTTTTCTTAATCAGATAACATTAATGGACACAAATACTATGTTCTTAAATAATAGTAGACAAATCTGGATTGAAATATTCCTGAAGGGACCAAATGGCTGTTGAAATATCAGATTTTAAGTTTCTTCCAAAAGAAGGAAATTACAGATCAAATAAATACACTGAATTTGAAGAATTAATTTGGAATATTGATAAGAGGAGAAATTAATTACTAAAATATATAGGATGTTATTAAATCAGGGACAAATTCTGGTGCAGACAATTGAAAAGAATTGGGAAATAGAACTGGATACTAAATTTAATGATAAGGACTGGGAACAAATATCCCAACACTTTCCTTTTAAATCAATCTCAAGAAGTTTACAAGAGCATGAATTAAAGGTATATCAAAGGTGGTATTTTGCTCTGGTTACGCTAGCCCACTTAATGAAAATAGACAGTAAATGTTGTTGGAGAGGTTACGGTAAACTAGGGACATTTATAGCAAATTTTTAGAAATCAATATTTGCAGGGATTGCTAAAACAACCTGGAAACAAATAAAACCTACAATTGAACTAGCCCTGCTTAACTTATTTATCAAAGAAAACACCCAATGTAAACAAAAAACACTTATCAACATACTTTTAGTGGTAGCTAGGATATTTATTGCCCAATGGTGAAAGAATGCTAAAGGAATTTCCTTGGATAGGTGGCATGCTAAATTAAGGGATATAGCAGCACCTGAAAAAATAATAAATAAGATTAGACTAATTCAGGGGAGAAAATTGAGGGATGGTTTAAAGATAATTTGGAACAATTTTATAATATATTTAATGGAATTTCTAGACTATAGCTCATTAAAGAATTTTCTTTAAAATATGGGGAGCGTTACCTGAAATTTTGAATAAAGCATTGAATAGTTATATAGAGGATACATTTTCCAGAAAAGAAATAAATGATAAATATGTAAAGTTTCACCTCCCCACTCCCCTTTTCTCTTTTCTTCCTTTTTTCTTTTCTTTCTTTCTGATTTATATATTTGTGTTATTGTTTTTGTTTCCTTTGGTTGGAACATCATCATAACATGATGGTATCATCTTTTATATTGGATATGAGGTTACGATATGGTTTGGGTTTTTTGATAGCATTTGTTTTGTGTGTGTATATATTAAAAAAAAATTAAGACCAGTTTCTTCTTATAGTGGCCAAGAGTTTTAGATGTGAACAAAAATACTGATAATATTCCTACATTTTTCTAAAACTTGTGCTTCAATACAGTTAGTGTAAACAATGACAGAATCATTAACAACATTCTTCTTTTTTTGGATCTGAATTTGATAGGCCCAGATGTTCCATAAAATAAAAGATGAAGCCTTGTTTCAGCCAATAATTTAATATGTGCCTCTGCTTTCATCAGTCCACATGCAAATCAATCCATTTGTCTTTGTTCACTTCGTCCAGTTCTTAAATGGAGTTCATATCATATGTCCTTCCTACTGACACCTACCATTGTTAACTCTGTCACATTATACCCCCTTTGTTTCTTCCTTTACTTAAGCATTCCCTTTATTGTGATGCTGGGCATGAATCTTTCTTTGGCATGCTTGCCCATTCTCAGCTCCTGGTTCATGTTTCTTGTCAAAAAATGTTTGAGAATCATCAGTCATGGCTGGTAGGGTACATGAACTGAATAATTCAATCTTCAGGCAAGAGCCACTAGTGTTGTTTGTTACAAGGCTTAGCTTTGCAAATGCATGCCCTAATCTGATTCCTCTTTTTTTAATTTGAGGAAGAAAGGTTTCCACTGTTTGTCAGCTATGCATTGATATACTATGTTACTGTATTTCCTAGCCTGAGTACTCCCTGTATAGAATGACAATTGATTATAACCTTTGTTCATGTTGATAAGTAATCTTAAAAACAGAGGCCATTGAAAACAGAGGCTCAACAGCATGTTTTTCACCTCTCCTTTTGTAAATGATGAAGTTTCTGTCATTGTACACACATAATCATGCAAATTTTGAAATACATTTGATCTTTTATGAAGAAGGAGGAGGAAGAGGAGGAGGAGGAAAAGATTGGATTTATACCCCACCTTTCACTACCTGAAGGTTTACAATCTCCTTTCCCTTCCCCTCCCCACAACAAACACCCCGTGAGGTAGGAGAACAGCTCTGAAAGAATGTATGACTGACCCAAGGTCACACCAGCAGCTGCATGTGGAGGAGTGGGGAATCAAACCCGGTTCTCCCAGATTAGAGTCCGCGCTCCTAACCACTACACCAAACTAGCTCTAAGTAGGAATATCTCTAAATAGGAATATCTCTTCTGTATGCTGCATTTTTTTAAATAGCAAGATTTTTAAAAAAGATGGATTCTAATTTCCTAAGAGATGGTTGCCTATGTAGTAGAAACACAAAATTAATCCAGCTGCTCTGCCTATTGAAGCTAATCCTAGAAAACAGAACTACAAGCACTAGTTATTTTTTATATGGACCAAAAAAAAGCACCACTATTCAAGAGGGGTTTTTCATAATGCTTTTAGTAAGAAGATATAACAGAAATATATATATGTGAATCCTACTTTGATTACATAAATCATTAAGAATTGTCTTCAATAATTTTCAAAGCCCTTTAAATTAGTTTACTTTGCATTTTGTATACTTTTTATAGAACAATAACAACAAAAAAGCTCAAGTGAAAGTATGGTAATATTAACTTTCACTTGAGCTTTTTTGTTGTTATTCAGATCAGATTTCAACTTTTTTGTTGTTGTTCAATTCAGATTTTATGTTGTCCATGATCCATTGACTGTTATTATTTTTCATAGTTTAAAATCTGGACTTTATTACTACATAATAGAATCCCGCTAAATTCACAAAATGGTGTGTACATGCAACCCAGGGTATCTGAGTTTCCCCCTGGCTCTTGTACTCAAAGATGCTCTTTGTTATGTACTGGAAATGACTCTTCAAATGATCTCAAATGACATAATGGCCTTGTCAAACAGTTTTTCAAACTGCAACTTACATTTTTAAGTAATTTGCAGCATCTGTCCTTGCTCTTTGTCTATTTGGCTAGGTTCACTACTTTGCCAACATCTTAGAGCAAAACTACATTATATCACAACATGGCTCTTTCATCTGTAGGACAAACGTCCCTTTGCAGGTGAAGGCCACCTTTGCTTGCCCGGATAGCAACCCCCATATCCTCTCCCCATTCCATGGCTCATTTTTCCTTCTGAGCCATTCACCATCCTGTTTTTTGTCTACTTCCCATCTTCAGCTATATTTATTATTTACTTCATTTATACCCCATCTTTCTCCACAGTGGGAACTCAAGCAGCTTTCATTACCCTCCTCCTTTTTTCTACTCACAACAACTCTGTGAGGTAGGTTAGGCTGAAAGTATGTGACTGGCCCTAAATCACCCAGTGAGCTTCCACAGCAAAATGGGGATTCAAACCTGGGTTTCACAGATCCTAGTCTGAAGCTCCAACTGCTACACCACAATGACTTTTATATGGGTTCTGCAGCCAAGCCTAGGTGAATCATGTAAGTCGTGTGGTATCAAGATACCAACCAGTTGCTCTCAGGTCTAGCTCCAATGAGGCTTCCTCTGTGACAGACAGCAGTCAGTCAGTCAAAACCTTTATTGTCATAGATTTAAAAAAATCATAAAACACACAAATTTTGAATATACAAAGACAATGATACCACCAGAGCTTTAACCTTATATTCTCTCTCATAGCAATAGAGGGGAACCTTGCCACTGCAAAGGTAATATGAGGGTGGAAATTTGATAGATGGAAGACTACCACTCTCTCTTGGGGGCAACTGTGCCTGTTGATCAAAAGGGGGCTAATGAAGATATCCAGTATTTTGTCATAGAATTCACAACTAAGCAAGATGTGAGTAATCAATTTTGTTTTCCTGCTACTGCACAGACAGGTCATTTCAGGGTAGGGAACATTTGCAAATCTACCATAAAGGACTGCAGATGGTAGAGTGTTGAGGCGTGCAAGCATAAAAGCTTGTCTTAATGATGGGGCTGTAAATTGTAAAAAATAGTTGGCTATAAGCCCATTACATATCGAACTTCAGAGGGGAGCAGGTAATATCGGAACAGAGAGTTTGTTTTTCAGTGTCAAGGATCCTCTGCCTCAAAGTTATAAATATTTGAGATTTGCCTAATATGAGCAGGGAGTCAAAGGAGATACCAATAGATTATATTTTTCCTCAGTATTGAGATTGACCAATTAGATGTAAATTACTCCGACAGCAGCAGACAGATAGCACTCAGGTTCTGTTCTAAAATAAAGGCTTAACCAGAATTTTAAGGCTGATAGCCAAGCTCTGGTTACTAGGAGGTGTTGTCCTGTCTCCAGGCACATGACGCACAGACTGATAGAACAAAGCACTTGAGCATATCAAAGTATATAATAACATACATCAATATTAAAGCAGATACTAATACACAAAAGAATGGTAAGTTTCAGGTGAGGGTGAACGTCTATCAAAATGCAAGTGTTGTCTTTTTAAAAGAATATTATTTGGGTTGTCTGTTCCCCCCCTTTCAACAGAAGTACATCTCTCTCTCTCTCTCTCTCTCTCTCTCTCTCTCTCTCTCTCTCTCTCACACACACACACACACACACACACACACACACACACACACTGGTTAGGATGAGCAAGAAGTACTTTTTGTGTTGCAATTGAACTATAAATAACAGCTTGATCATCATAACCATCTTCCAGTAAATCAATAAAGGAAAGCAGATACTTCTTATCACCAATATTATTTATGAAGCATCTCAGTAGGATGCAGAAATTAGGTAAAGTTTACAAAGTGGAGTTACAGTTTAATGAAGAATGTACCTCCCACAGCCAGGCTATGCTCTCTCCACTTGATATTATTTTATATATGTAATGCATACTGGATATCACTTAGTGCTGGGACAGAGCTTATGATAGCATATTCCTAATAAAAACCTCCCCCCCATCCATATGAGTTAAGGTTGTTCTATAATACAAAGTTAACATTTTCTTTGTGATCATTATAAGCAATTTAGGAAAGGATATTTCC
Organism: Gekko japonicus; assembly: GCF_001447785.1. Lineage (NCBI taxonomy): Eukaryota > Metazoa > Chordata > Lepidosauria > Squamata > Gekkonidae > Gekko > Gekko japonicus. Next base: position 381,819 of record NW_015173169.1, read on the forward strand.
TTTGCACAGCACCTCCACCCTGCATCAGTGAACCACTCAGCTGTCAGCTGAAGGTTGTATATAAAGAACCACACATTAATGCAACCCAGTAGATCCTAGGAACAAATAAGCAATTTGGCTTAAAGGAAACAGAAATCCGATAACACAATATTCTCATTTCTAAGGCATTATGACCACCACTCTAGTTTAAGCTACAAAATGGCACAATCCAATTTAGAATGGAACACAAACAAATTCCTTTATGAAAATGCCAAATCGCATCAGAATGACACGTGGTTTCATTCTGCTTGTTGGAGTATTTGATGACAGAGAACAGTTAATGTGCCACCAAATCCCATGAGGACTGAAGCAACAGAAATGTAATCTTCTCATGTCTGCAGCACAATGCCTTTTACATGGATAAATAGAGTAGGAGATTGCATTTGAAAACTTTTCCTTTGAAGTCATTACTGGGAAAAAGCACAACAGTATTATGACTCTTAGTCTACAGAGATAAATGATCTATATACATTAAAGATATAGAAATGCTTTTTTGGGGACCCAATATTTGTTTTAAAAAGAGGAACCTTTTTTCTCCTCTATTTATGATAAATGAAAATATAGGTATTAGAGGTGCACCATAACAAAAAAAAACCAACCCCACAGTATTTTTCAGGTTCAGGTACATTGAACCCAAAGAATATTGGTATTTCCCAATATTCCCGAATCCCAATATTATTATGGTATTTGGGTCTGGTGAATATTTGGGAAATCCGAATTTTTTCAGCTCTATTATACCCCATGAGATCATTTATAGTCAACTGTCCCATAGGATATAATGGAGAATTGATCCAAGGATATCTGGGGCTCTTAGGAGGCTGTTTTAACAGGTAGAGTCACCAAATCCGCAGCATAGTTGCTGGTGCCTCTCCTCAATCTCCCTCCCAAAGTTTCAAAAAAACTGGACAATGGGGGTCCAATTCTATGGGCCCCTAAAGAAGGTGCCCCATCCTCCATTGTTTCAAATGGAGGGGGGAAAGGCATTTAAAGAGATTGTGATCCCTTTACACACCTTCTCCAAGTGGTGAGAGTTTATCTGGAAGGTGTTTAAAGGGACTGCAGTCCCTTTAAACACCCTTTAACTTTGGCTATCAGGCGGTCCAGAAAATTCTGAATATTTTCAGTAAGGGCTTAGCCACTTCAGATAGCCAAAATTCAGCCCCATTTTATAACTGGCTTTTAAAAATACCCCCCAAAAACTAGTATGATTTATTTTCAGGTACTTTTTTGTCTTGGTTTATGCCAAATGCAAACCAGTATTCACCAGTGACTGATTTGTGTAAATATTTGCGTTTCTTTAAAATAAATAGTTCCGCTTTTCCTTAGTGAACTTGATGGGGAGGAGAGAATAATAAAAATCATTTGCTATATCTATAATAGTGAATTTAGGGGAAAAGGCAATCCCCCTCCTCATATGTAAAGAAAAATGGTTCCTTGCTCTGTCCTGTAAAATAAAATCTTTGGTTCAGGCTGCAAAGAGGCCTACAGGAATCTTCCCAGAATAGTTAGAGATAGCTCAGAAGTAGATAGCATAGTGACTTTGCCAGCTAAATTGTTTTCAGCTGAAGTGCCGGGGAGTACCAACTGCCCTTGGTGCTTCCAATCAGCACATTCCAAGCAACTGAAGTTATAGACACCTGTGTGGGGGAAGGGGTCGACCTAGCTGTAGTATAGTTTTGTGTCTCTCCCCCTCTCCATCCTTGGATGTCAGGTGCCTAGCAACCAAGAGAGTTACATCACCTCTCGGGTATCTTACTGATCCAAAGGCCTAGGATCAAGCAGAGATTGTTTTCCTATAAATCTAGTTAGTTCTCACACTATTGTGTGGAGCTTGGTAACTACTTGACCTGGCATTATGTCAGTGGTTCAAGAGCTCCCAGAATGGCATCCTACTTGATTCCTGCCTGGACTGGCTAAGTTGTTAATATCTTGTCTTGCTGGAACTGACTGCCTCTGAAAAAATGCTGAACCTTGAATGGTAACCGGAGCCTTGTTTCTATATGTTTAGCTATGCTGGAAAAGCTTAGGTTTATTTGTTTTATTTCCTTCACTGTCTAGTCTTGTTTTTTATATATTTTTGCACCTTAAATAATTATATTTTTACTCTGTCATGTTTTTTTGTCTTCAATAACCTCAAAGCCTTAATCCTCAAAGCCTCTTGACTGCCTACCAGCTAACTGTTTTGTCTTGGAAACTCAGACTGCAGTCCCACTCTGCAGGGCTGACTTTTCTTGTTAAGTTCCCTGGGAAGCTGGGATACTTGGTCTTTCTCTCCTGGGCTGCTGGGATAGATTGAAAGGCCTGGTGGCAACCTACCAAGACTAGGGTGAGTTTTAGACTCTCTCTGGTACTTTGTAACTCTGTTTTGTGACGCACTCCCCTTGTACCAAAAGTTCTTACCGGGGGTTGGGACTGGGACTTTTGACACCATAACATTAGTGGGTCACCTAGACGTTAAGACGCTGAGTTGCAAACTGGAAGTTCGGTAGTTCAGAAGTTCAAGACCTTAGTGCCACATGATGAAGTGAGCTCTCGTCTCTGGCCCCAGCTCCTGCCAAACTAACAGTTCAAAAGCAAGAAATTGCAAGTAGATAAATAGGTACCGCTTCGGTGGGAAGGTAACTGCATTATGTGCACATTGGCATTTAGTCATGCTGGTCACAGAGCCATGGAAAAGTCTTCGGACAGTGCTGGTTCTTCAGCTTGGAAACAGAGATGAGCACCACACCCTAGAGTTGGATTCGACTGGCTTTCGAGCAAGGGAAACCTTTACTTAACCTTTTATGTTCTATCAGTAAAGTATGTATTGCACTCATGGATGGTAGATAGAGATGGAAAGATTGCTGTTATTTGGGTCTCCAGCTATCATTCAGTATCATTTGGAAGATGAAGGTTACTCTTTGTTGCAAAAGTTAGTCAACCATAGGTTGCTGCAGAAGGTTTTCTTTTCCATTAGCTGCACATTATGTGAGAATGAAAATAACTGTTTTAACAGAAAATGGTAGAATGCAAGTAAAACTTCACCTCATCCGTGAGACACAAAACATGATTATAAATGCAAATTCTCCAAGTGTTTTTAAAAAAAGAGTCAGAGTAAGTCCCCAGGATTGAGAAGTTTAAAAAATCGCTGATCTGCAATTAATTAAGCATTGGGTATTACTATCCTCTACAACTACATCAAAAATTAATAACTAATGAATATTGCATTTCTGACATGGAAATGACAACTCTCACATTATAGCTTGGTTATTCATTAGGCCTCCTGACACCCCTGCTCATTGCCCATTGGTATCTTTGGTACTGGAAGTAATACTGCGGACACTGTAGCATTTTGGAAAATGTTAGCATGGTCACCACGTCATTTCCCCATTTCCCCTCAGGGGTTGCAGCTTGGTAACTCTATTGTTCACCATGGCAGACTAACAACTGAGAGTTGACTCAGGTGGGTATCTATGTTGGTCTGAAGCAATAGAACAAAGTTTGAGTTCAGTGGCACCTTTAAGACCAACAAAGGGTCCTGCCACACGGTCCCTTTGATCGGGATTCGCTGCTGTTTCCTCCCGCATTTAAATTTTATGTTCACATGCGCCAATCCACCTCCTGCACCGAAGCAGGCTCATTCTTGCAATGCTCGCGGGTTTTCCTGACCCCAGGAAAATCGAGTACTTTCCTGGATCTTGCACATTGAACGTGCGATTTCACCTATATGGACAGCCCTCTTTCGCAATGATTGCAAATAAGGCTGTCTGACTGCTCTCTGTTGTAGGGGGGTTTTTTGTTTGTTTTTTAAAGCTTCCGGTTTGAGCGTATGGGTATACATGTGCTTAATAAACCCATTTTTTTAAAAAAAAATGTCAGTGCTTACAGCATCCTGGCGCGAATGAGAGGGGGGGCTCCGGCAGCCTGGACAGGGGCGGCAAGGAGGTGGCGGAGACAGCGTCCGAGCAGCGCGGTCTGTGCCGTGCACCTTCCTGCTGGGGCTCAACCTCCTGGCCGCCCAGAAGCGACGGGAGAAGGTGCGCCAGGCCGGCGGCGACTGGGCCGATGGCAAGGACGCCCCGCAGCCGCCCAGGGACAGCTGCTGCCGCTGCCGGATGGGGTTGAGGGTGAGGGGGACGGCCAGCAGCCGGTAAGGTGGATGGCTCTGTAGATATCCAAACCAGCAGCAAAATATTCCCGTTTAAATTGAAGCAGGAACAAGGCGCAATTACCGTGCCGTGTAACCACAGCCAAAGTTTAATTTTGGGTATAAGCTTTTGCATGCAAACAAAAGCTGATACCCAGAATTAAACTTTGTTGATCTTAAAGGTGCCACTGGACTCAAACTTTGTTCAACTGAGAACTGGTTTACGATAACATTTTCAGTTACTATGTTTGACCACACATATGAGGAACGTGCTCCCTATAAATATGATCACTGTTTTGTCTGAAAGTAACCCAGACACAAATAATGTTTCATAGGGACCAGCTGTACCTACCAATGATTCTGGAAAAGGCACACTGCTATAACCTACATACACTGGAGGTGAAGGGGAGAAGACCAGCTGAAGGGGAGAGGGCCATCCTTCATATGGTAGGTAAGGTTGCTAGGCTCAGAAGATGGATTTGGAGCAGGAAAATGGGAAGCTTCAATATTAGTGACACTGCTATACTCCGGGTAAAACCAGTAAGTGACATCAGGTAGTTTTAGGACACACCAGAAACTCTATGGTTTTACCAGTGATATTGTTGTGGAATTAGGACTGGATTGGGTCTCAGTTTTCTGCTAAAACTCTGCAAAACCTCTGGTACGCCTATAATACTGTAGTATCTATAGTAATTAGCATATATAGTTGAAAGGCAAGGATAGACCCCCAGCCAAGTCACACCCAATTAGCAATAGCTCCTGTCCATAAACCCAGGAGATAGGGCAACCCTCAGGGATGCAGGGAGACAAAGAGGTGGGCATACTTGGGGCATTTCCCTCAAAGGGCCAGGGAGTCTGGCCTGGAGGTCATTCTTGTCCTCCCACCAGTTAACTGCCTACATGGGAGGGTAGTACAGAGAGGAGGAAGACCTAAGGTGCCAACCCCTTTCTCTCTCCATTCTGAGGCCTGTCAAGGCACTCATGAGGAGGTTCTGAATGGTGCATCAGCCCTTCCCAATCCTGACAGTGTGGTGGACACACAGAGAGCTGTACGCATTTATTGATTTTTTTTGATATTTAAATTCTGATTTTCTCTCTACTGGCAATCCAAATTGGCTTACAACATCATTCTCTTCTCCATTTTTTTCTTAAAAACAACCCTGTGAGGTGGTTTAGACTGAGACAGAGTGATTGGTCAAAGGTCACCCAGCAACTTTCCATGGCATCTTGGAGATTCAAATCTAGTTCTCCTGGGTCCTAGTGCAACACTGGAAGTCCTGTGTCCTAGTGCAACACTATGTTGGCTCTCTAACCACTACTCTATGCTGTCTGTTCACAGAACAACAAAACTCTGATTACTAAAAGCTATGTCTCCTCTAGACCTTTGAAATTTTGCAATATATTTCCAATACTTTATATTAGCATAAACTATCTGTAAAATGAAATACTAAATATAATTTGCATAACCTTTTGGTGATTAGGTCATCATAAAAATATCTATGCCCTTTTCACAAATTGTATGCTCTCACAGAGGAATAAAATATCTAGCAAAAAGTCCCGTACTCTAATATTCTTTCTATTTTTTACCCTAGGTTATGGGACAGGCTACATAAAGGTCAAATCTTTATGATCCAAGTGGGGTGAATAATGATCTTTCCTTTCAGTATGCCAGCATTGCTACTACTTGTCAACTATAAGATATTTCAAGTATACAAATCTATCTATGATCCAAAAAGTCTTTCTCGATATAAACAAGGCTGGTTTCTGAAAATCTGAGATAGTGATAATGTATAGTAAAAATGTAACTGAGATACTAATAACATATAATAGAAAAAGAGTTGGGGTTTTTTGTTTTATACCCCATCCTTCACTACCCAAAGGAGTCTCAGAGCAGCTTACAATCACCTTCCCTTCCTCTCCCCACAACAGACACCCTGTGAGGTATGTGGGGCTGAAATAGTTAAGAAAGAACTGTGACTGACCCAAGGTCACCCAGCTGGCTTCATGTGGAGGAGTAGGGAATCAAATCAGGTTCTCAGGATAAGATTCCACTGCTCTTAACTACTACACCAAGCTGGCTCTGAAAATGTATACTCAAAATGTCATCATTTTAGGTGCGGTTTAGTAAAATATGGTTGCATCTACTGGTATCTGAGGTTCCTCAAGTGGTCACCTGTGCAATCTCAGGGCTGCCACAGAAAGTTTAGAAGATCCCAGAACACAGGTGACCATGATGATGAATTGTAGCATTAAAATAAGTTAGCTTTACTTAAAACCATACTTTGGCCCCGGTCACATGGGCCGGAAAATGCGGGGGGGGGGAGCGGGGCTGTTTGCCTTGGAACAAAATAACGCGTGGCTGCCCGATCACACGTCCCGTCGAGGTCCCTAGTTAGGGCGTGAAGTGCCGATCACACAGCTATCCTGCAGCGTAGCAAATAAGCGGCGCTGCACAATCACACCAGCAATCGCCAGGCGCCGCTTTCGTGGCAAATGGGAATATTTTTTTCTCACCAAAAGGTGAGCATGTGCATGATCGTTTGTGCGCATCCTGTGAAGACTTAAAAAAAACTAACCGGTTTGCGACGGGACTAGGTCGTGATGTGATCAGATGCCCGCCCTTGCACCGCGTTTTCCGGGAACTAGTTCATCGTAAGTACTAGTTTTTTACACGAAGCCACGGGTTAGCCACGGGTGCACTACACTTCCCAGATGTTGCGGTATGATCGCACCCGGAAAATCTGCCTATCATCCGTATCTTTAGCGTGGCAAATGCTCCGTGTGAACGGGGCCTTTGTACTTCTATACTTCAATAGCTTTATAAACAAAACAGTAACAAATTAAATCCTAATTTTTCCATTCTATATGGTATGCTTGAACAAAAGGATACCAGCAGGAAAAGAGGTTGTTGCTGTCATAATCCTCTTCTCCCCAGAACTCCTTTTACTTCCTTTCATCTGCCACCAATGGGATGGGATTCACTGGGAAAACTTTATCCAGTTTGGGCTTCTTCCATCCAAAACCAAGTAACTATCTCCACAATAGAGCTGCTGTTTGGGGGAAAGGAATCTGAAGAACTGAGTCAAATTGAGGTGACAAGAGACCAAATTCTAGGACTGCTGGCAAACTGAAAACTTGTAGATCTGCAAGTCCAGATGGAATATACCTGAGAGTTCTTAAAGACCTCAAATGTGAAATTGTTGATAAATTAACAAGTATATGTAAAGGTTTCCCTTGCTCAAAAGCCAGTCGAGTCCAACTCTAGGGATGTGGTTCTCATCTCTGTTTCTAAGCCAAAGAGCCAGCGCTGTCCAAAGACATTTCCATGGTCATGTGGCCGGCATGACTAGATGCCGAGGTGCAAGGAACACTATTACCTTCCCACCAAAGCAGTACATATTTATCTACTTGCAATTTCTTGCTTTTGAACTGCTAGGTTGGCAGGAGCTAGGACCATAGACGGGAGCTCACTCTACATGCGGCATTTGGGTCTCGAACTGCTGAACTACCGACCTTCAGGTCTGCAGTTCAGTGGCTTAACCACTTGAGCCACCATTCTAGTCCTAATTAATCCCATCAAATCTTTATTCTGAGGGATCCCTCACATTAGCAAGCCATCTGGACATGTTTTTGGGAATAAAAATAGCTCTCAGAGCTCAGCCTCTCAGTGTCTGCCCCGAGCGCCTGCTAGCAGGTAACCCCCAAATTTGTTTGGGCCATTTTCCATCTTTCTGGTCTCTGCTCCATGGACTCCTGGCCTCTTGGATAGGTAAAGTATATTTTCCCAACACCCTCCTATTATTCCTACTCACCTCTGCACTTCCATTACTTGTGTGTATGATTTAACAAATGTTTTATTTCTGTATGTGTGCATTTTATTAGGATTACCGGCTAAATATCAGGAGAAACTTCCTAACTGTAAGAGTTGTTGAGCAGTGGAACAGACTGCTTCAGGAGATAGTGGATGCTCCTTCGCTGGACATCTTTCGGGTATGTTGTAGGGCTATCTTTCGGCTATGCTCCTGCAGAATGCAGGGGGTTGGACTAGATGACCTGCAAGGTCCCTTCCAACGCTAACATTCTATGATTATATGAAAGGGATCTAAAATGAAATACTTACTATTGTACTGTATCTGAAGAACTTTGTTCTGCTGCTTCCCCCAGCAGCCAGCTGGCCGGTGGCAGGCAGGAGCTTTGGTCTGCCTTGGCAGGGTGTGTGTAAGACAGGGTGGCTGATCATTCCCCCCCCCCCAGTTTTGAGTTTTCCCTTAACTAGAGACAGGGCTGTCCTTCCAGGACTGTCAGTTCCATCATCCAGAGTTATAACCCCTTTAGTTTGTCCATAAGAGTTTCCTATTCCATATTTGTACTTCACTAAGACTACAGTGTGACAAAATGTTGGGATGATGTATATATGGGAAGCTGTTAATATCTTGTGGCTTGCCATATTAATATCGTGATCTTATCAATTACAGCAAAAACCACCACCCCTTCTTAAAAAAAAACACAGCAGCAGGTATATACATAGCAAAATAATGAATAATAATGGTCTGTTTTCTTGTCTAGAGTAGCAGTAACAATATACAATGCTAGTTAACATACGCAGGACCTTCAGGGAATACTAGCCATCCTTTAAAAGAGAAATATTAACATCAATATGGAGGCTTGGTTTGAAATTCTATTTATTGATATAGTAAGATACATAAAGAGTGTAGTTTGATTAATGGTAACCTCTTGAATTCAAGCAGAAGAGGTCATGCTTAACTAACCTGATAGATTTTTTCCTTAAAATATTACTCCCATAAGAAATAAGGAAAATTTAGTACATTTATAGTGATTTAGTACATATATAGTACTTTTAGATTTCTGAAAAGAGATTTGACATCAGAGATTAATGACCAAGTTAAGCAGCCATAGCACAGAAAGTGAGAGAGGATTCTGAATATAAATTCATTTTATGAAAAAAGCAGAAGGAAGAGTGAGAGAAATCACAATGTCTCGAATTGGAAAAACAGTTATAAACTTCTGAAAAATTGAATACACTGTTTTCCTATCATTGCAAATATGGGACTTGAAAGGTATATTCTGGTGATTTTTTTCCCCCTTTAGACTCATATAAAGTACCACACACCTTTTAGAGTCTGGCCTAACATGGAGAGATTACAGTTGGCCTACTGGGAGACGAGAATTTTAATTATCTTGACCCACAATTCCCAAGTGAAGAATCATAGAATCATAGAATGTTAGAGTTGGAAAGGACTTTGCAGGTCATCTAGTCCAACCCTCTGCACTCTACAGGATTATAGCCAAAAGATAGCCCTACAACATACCCGAAAAATGGTCATCCAGCCTCCACTTGAAAACGTCCAGCGAAGGAGCACCCACCACCTCCCGAGGCAGTCTGTTCCACTGCTCAACCACTCTTACAGTTAGGAAGTTTCTCCTGATATTTAGCCGGTAACGACTCCCTTGTAATTTCCGCCCATTAGATCTAGTCTTGCAATCCGGAGCAAGAAAGAATAGATCTGCTCCATCTTCTACATGACAGCCCTTCAGATATTTGAAGACTGCAATCATGGCCCCTCTAAGCCTTCTCTTTCCCAGGCTAAACATACCCAACTCTTTCAGCCTTTCCTCATAAGACTTGGATTCCAACCCTCTCACCATCCTGGTTGCCCTCTTCTGGACACGCTCGAGCTTGTCGACATCCTTCCGACATCCATAGCAGAATAGAGCGGAACTACCACCTCCTGTGATCTGGACACAATGCTTCTGTTAATGCATCCTAAGATTGCATTAGCTTTCTTCACAGCCATATCACACTGCAGGCTCATGTTTAGCTTGTGATCAACCAGAACACCCAGATCCCTTTCACATGTGCTGCTAAGTGCTACATAAATCATTTCTTGGAAGTTTTACTCCTAAACTTGTGTCATCATTAAAATAGACCACTTGCAGATGTTGCGAACTTCAGCCGTACATCAGCAGCATGAATTTAATATTACCCTGTCTATTAATTGATCCATGTTAAGCTGGTTTGCCCCATATCCTTTTCAGACACTTACTTAGTGTTATTTATTTAGTGGCAGAAATCACCTGCATTTACCTTTCTCCCAGAAATGATCAACCATTTTTCTCAAGTTAATACCATACTCTGTAGAAAGTCAGAAACATGCCCACTTACACAGCTTTTTCTTAGTCATGCTTAAGCAGGAAAACTGTTTCTTCAAATATTCCTTATTTTATACCCCAAGGCTAATCCAAAACTACCATATTCACAGTCCCATGCATTGTCTAAATTTTCTAATTATTTCTATGACAATTTCAAAGGACAAATCATTGCTGATATTTAACAAATTTGTAGGCAGTTCCTTAAAAAAAACAGAACTTTATTTCTTTTTATTAATTAATTTCTCAGGATAAGGTTTCAAGTACAGAGTCCTATTGTATTCCTGTGCTTCTACAGATGAAGTAGCACCACTTGCTCATTGTTTTTATTCACACAGATCTCTACTTAACAGGAAACCCACTTGGGATGGTGGATTTTCTTTTTTTTTTCCGATCCCCGGAGGGGATTTTTTATTGATTTTTTATCACTACAAATAACTACAACAGAAACAGGGGGAGGGGAACTACACATACAGGAGAAAGTAAAGTACCCACTACTATCTAAAAACCCAAGAGAGGAGATCCTCCAACTAGCTTTAATACATCAAATCTTCTCATCGTTATTATTTTTATGAACTGTGTCAAACCTTTAAAACCTTTTACCCTCAATGTTTACGTTTAACTGCCCAATAACAGTACCCCCCAATCATCCCCAAGAACCAAAGTTCTCAAAGACACCAATCAGAGTCCTTCAGCCTTTACTTCTTCTTTTCCCTTCTCTTTCGTAACTTGTAGGAACTTTTTGTGGCCTTTTTGTGGCTCAGACAAAGAGTCCTCGCCAGAAGAACAAGTTTCCAGCTCGCCACTGGACCTACTGTCCTCTTCTTTTTTTTCGTCCTCTGGCCTTCCCAGCTGTTCCTTTAAGAATTCTTGAGCTTTCAGAACAGAGTCAATCTTTTCCTTCTTCTCTTTAATCTTAAATGTTACGTCTTCTGGAAATAGCCATTTATATCCAATTGAATTTGTTTGGAGAAAGAGCACAAGTTCTTTATATCTCTTTCTGCGTTGTCTTACTTCAAATGGAATATCCTTTAGCATTCCAACAGCATTCTCCCCCGTCTTCAGGGGTGTTGCAGCTACTGCTTTCAGGATAGCATCCCTGACGTGCCTCTTCAAGAATCTTACTACTATTTCCCCAGGCAGATTATTTTTCTTTATATATCCTGAATATGACCTGTAGGCCACATCCATATCGTTGAGTAGCAATTCCGCCTTTATTTGTGTTACTGGGGCAAGTAGCTCACTCATAAGTTCTTTAAGATTCTCTCCTCTGTTCTCTGGCACCCCCTGGAAGCGCAGGACCATATTGGCCTTATCCATTTGTACTTGAAGCATTTGATCTTCCAGGGATGGTGGATTTTCATAGGTATGTTCTTATCAAGCAATCAAGGGATTTGGAAAATTTTCTTTAAAGATGGGCACGAACTGGGAAAAGTGATTTGGTTTGTGTTTCATGGTGTGCCTGATTCACAAACCACAAACTATCACAAACTTTTAGGCACCAAACAAATCAGTTCAGAAATCAGTAGGTTTGTGATGTGGTAGAATGCCTCCCCGTGTCCCAGAGACACCAAACTCAAAGGGGATCTCCAGTTCACTCCCCTATACACCTGCCCTCCAAGTTTGATGAGGATTGGATTTATAGGGTCCGAGTTACAGCCAATCAAAGAAGGTGCCCCTGGAATATGCTTTCTGGGGAGATGACAGGTGCAGGTTCAGGGGGTTCAGGACTGTATAGAACAGACACTGTGCAAGTTAGAGACATCAAACTCACAGGAGATCTCCCCCAATGCTCCTCTACATGCCCTCTAAGTTATGTGCAGATTGGATTTAGGGAGCCCAAGTTATCCCCCCCCAAAAAAAGAAGACACCCCCAGAAAAAATACTTTTGGGGAAAATGTCAGGCACAAGTTCAAAAGTTTATAGAATGGACCCCCTGCAAGCTGTACATACTAAATGTACAGGAAACCTCACTCTGCTGCCCGCTCCTCTACACTTTCTCCAAGTTGGGGATGAATTATATTTCTGGGGACCCAGTTACAGACTCAGGGCTCTAAGCCACTACATCTTTCTGTTCACACCAAACAGAAGGGCTTAGCTACTGGGGTGCCTCAGCTGAGGCCCAACATTAATACCCTCCCGCCCCTCCTGAGTGTGAACACCCGAATGCCAAAAGGGTGAAAGTAGGTGCAAAGAGTGGGTGCACATTGTGGGGGAAGAAGTCCTCCACCCCCTGCGTACCACAGACTCCCATCCCCAGGCACCAAACCCATCCTACCAAGCCACTGCAGTCCAGCCCTAGTAGGGCATCACCAGGGATCTCAGAGCCTCCTTCCCCTGATCTGTTCCTAAAGCAGGCAAAAGAGTTGTTAGCACTGCCCAGAGACACCAGCAGTTGCTAACACTCTTTGGAGAGGAGAACTCTGACAGTGATTCAGAGTGGGGATGGGAGCATCCAACCCTTCGGCATCCCAACTCCCTGTTGCTACTCCCACCTCAAGTACACCCCTCAATGGCAGAAATAAACTGTGCCTTCCACCTTCTCTAGTTCTGGGACACAGTTTCCAGCCCACCTTTGGAAACATTTCTGCACCATCCCCCGTGACCCCTGTGTGGCAGAGTGCTGGAAAGTACAGCATCTATGTACTATATGCTTTATTTATAGAAATAGAACACCAGTAGAAGAAATTCGGCTCCCAGACAGCCGGACCCCACGGTCGTACTGCCGGGGGGGGGCGCCTTTGCCTCCCTACAAGGAGGAGAGGCAGCATGGTGCGACAAAGCCGCATCCGGGTACTGAAGGGAGCGAAGGCGGAGATCCCTTGAGTCAGTGCCTGCTTCCTGCATTCAGTCTGCACCCTCTCGCTCAGCCTACCCTACCACCCTGCCAGCAGTTCAGGCTGTGGCTGTTCACCCTTTGGGGGCCAGGTAGGAATTTTTCTGGCGGGAGATGGTCCATGGGGTCGCGAAGAGTTGGACTCGACTGTGCGACTGAACAACAACAAGGAATTTTTCGCCCCTTCCCAAATTGGCCTGGGGAGGGGGTGTTTTTGCCTACCTTGTACTGCAGCTATGGTTGGGTAATTGGCTTTGGTGTGGCCGTGTATAAATAGGTTGGTCACTTCCATGGATGACATTCAATAAACATTGCGGCACGGTGAGCACCAGCTTATAAACCCTATGGGGCATAGGGGTCTTGTCAGTACATTCTTTGGGCCCCGCAGCTCGAGGCAGGGAAAAAAGACTGCCTACGGGATTGCCCGGGACTCTCCTCCCTTTGAGCCTTGCAGCTCGGGGGTTTGGATTTCCTTGGCTATTATCCGCTTGCCGTGCTGACTGGATGAGAGCCATATTCCTTTGGCTATCGTCCGGGGCTGGGTGGCTTGCCCTAGTTCACATGGTGAGGGAGGGCTCTTGGAGACCCCTGGCCTTGACCATGGTGCAAACTGTCCTGCCCTTGCCATTTATGATGTTGTTAAGTTAATAAAGTGGCCCATTAGTACCCGAACACGTTGTCTGTCTCCTTATTCCAGCTTGGGGGGCAAAGAGACAATTCTGCAAGCCATCCACATCCACATCAATAATCAAATCTCTGATGGAAAACAAAACAACAAAAAAACCTTTCATCCAAGGTGACCCAGTAACTCACAGCTCTTCCTCCTCATCCCTCCCTGTAATTCCTTTTCATGATAGGTCACTTTTTTAAGCTTTGAGGTTATCTGAACAACAGCATTGTTATGGGGACAAGAATTTTTTTCAAAATTCTGTTTTTAGTTATAGCCATTGATTTCTCTTCGTCTCTTTTTCCCTTTAAAAAGACAGATTTCTCTTCCTTTTCTCTTTGATTTCTCCTTGTAGAGAATGCACCCTTTTGTAACATGAGCCTTTGCAGTGCTCTAGGAGTAAATAGTGCCTGCTGTTGAGCATTTACAGATTGAAATTCTGAAATTTTGCAAAACCTTTCTGCCCTCCTCTCTTCAAATTTCTCTTTAATCAAAATGGAAGTGATTAGAAACAGACTTCATATTCCTAAAAATGGGAAAGAAATTAATTGTTGGATTTCAGAAAGAAATTCAGTTAAAAGTATGATTGCTAAAAGAAATTTTCTTAATTCATCTTTATTTTATTTGTTTTTGAATGTGCAGATTATATCTGAAACACACAAGGCTTGCCAGGTTCCTGCTGGTTATGGGGGATGCCGCACCAGCAGCAGGCACTTCAAGCAGCCACTCAGCTGGGCAGAGAGAAAAAAATATTAAGACAGTAATCAGGGGAAACAGGCAGCATCCCGATGCTTTAACATCACTCTCTGTATGCCCAGAAGTGATGTCAGTGCCTTGCCAGAGATGTTTTGCCCAAATATTACAGCAACTAGTATGGTACACTGGTTAAGAGTAGTGGACTCTAATTTGGAGAACCCAGTTTGATTCCCCATTCCTACACATGAAAGGCCGCCCCATTTCCGGCCCTGGGTGATGTTGGTCAGTCACAGTTCTTTCAGAACTCCCTCACCCCCTGTAACGTGCCTACTGTGAGAAGAGGAAGGGAATGTTATTGTAAGCTGCTTTGAATGCTTTGAAACTTCTTGAGGGAGAGAAAAGCAGATATAAAAACCTAGTCTACTTCTTCAACCCCAGTGATGCACTGATGTAATTTTCGGGTGCAAAAGGAGTGACATTAGTGCATCAACTGCAATGTCATAACATCACTGGCAACATGCCCCCTCCCCCCCCATCTGGTAAGTATCCTAAACTTGACAGGAAAAAGAAGACTATTCCTTCTACATGGTGCCTTCATCTTGCATACAAATTTCCTAACAGAGATTTCTCACACAAAATATGTACAGATCTGTAAAATATGTACAGATTTCCTATGTAAAATAATTCTGAGGACTATGAAAATATGTCCAAATACTGCTGCCAAACTAAGCAATCAAATGAAAGCACTCCACAGTGTATCTCCCGTTATATCAGATATGTTACCTTGGGGATTCATTCAGCTAGCATCTTTTGGATAATACAAATACTTCTTTTCTCTGTCAGCAGTTTATATTATGAAAAAGCCATGCCTCAAGAAAGAAAATGTTCCACTAAGATATTTTTTGCTGTTAGAAAAATAGAAAGAAAATAAAAGCTAACAGATAAGAAGAAATGCAGAGGATGACAAAACATTTTCATTCTGGGACATTAACATTTGTATTGTTCTGATAGATCTTATCTGCTGAAGGCATTACTAGACACTAGGTAGTTCAAATACTTCTTTAAAAAACACTATTTCATTCCAAATATTATATACTACCACAATACTTACTAAGGACAGTTTCTGAGCATGATGAAAGATCAGAGGTATGGAGGATAATATTTGCACATTACTTTCTTTTTGCAGATGTACAATCATATGTGAAAATTATCATTTTTTATGTAGCACCAGAAATGTGCATATTTAGTGCAAAACAAAAAGTCCAGGAAGCTTACAATTCATAGATGACAAAGGGGACAGGAAGGAGATTAAGTAGAGATAAGCAGAGAAATAATGTGTCCGTTTCAACTATTCTTAAATGAAGATAGGCTAGCACCCATAGGACCCATACCACATGTTGCTTCTATTAAAAGAATAATCTATTTCTTCTGTACAGCTTTTATTCTAATTACTATAATCTATGATAAAAATGATTATGAATATAATACAGAGCAATAGGACACAAAGACTAAGTTTTGTATATTTTTTCCTGGTTTTCAGAAATGAGAATAAAAGGAGGTCACAAATTGCTGTGTGCCAATATAGTATCCAATCTTAAACACTTTAAC
>NW_015173169.1:398017-398968 GCF_001447785.1 Gekko japonicus
TGCTCACCAAAAGAGAAGGCTATTTAATGGGTCCTACAGTGTCCAGAAAATAATAGGAATTGAGCAAAGTGAATTATAAAAATAGCATTAAACTTCACTCTTCCTCATGAAGACTACTATTCCATTGTAATTTAGTGTGCATTTGAGTTTCAAAATGCACTTTCAGTGTTATAATATGGTACAGATCTATATATCAAATTTTTATTATTATAAGCCATTCAACTGACGAAAGTTTAGTACCTTGGAACCTATGTTCTCCCACACACAAATACATTTATGTCAATTATTTCAGAAATGAAAGTTCAAAACTGAAAACTGAGTAATTTCATTTCATATAGTTACTGGCATAAAGAAAGATAGTGCTAAACAGAGATTGTAATTTAAACTATAAACTACAATCAGGTTCCTAAAGTTGTAGTTCAATTTTATGGCACCTTACAGACTAAGGAATTTATTATAACTTTTTGTGAGCCAGAGTCCACTTTGTCAGATGGGTCTGATGAAGAGGGTACTGGCTTATGAAACTTCATACCACAATTTAGTAAAATAATGGAATCTAGTATTTATATCTAAATAAATGAGAATTATCTTGCCAAAATATGTTCCATTATCCGTGGAATTTGTTTTTTTAAAAAAAACTGTATGCATTTGTATTTTTAGGAATTTTATTACAAAGTCTGAAGGAGGTCAGCAATATCATAGGAAGACCAAATCAATCTAAATAGGAAATACGGAAATACAGAGGTCATTTTGGGGGGGATTGCGGGGGATCGCAGTTCCCCCGGGTGAGGTACGGGGGGCGGGGGACATGATGAAGCCATGCCCCCTGCTTCTGGCCGCCCCATTTCCGGCCCTCATTCAGCCAGGAGGAGGCAGGAGAAGAGGGAGGGTAAGTTGCTTCCTCCCTGCCTCTCCCCACCCCTGCCTGCCTGGGGCCAGGGAGGGCCTTCG
>NW_015173169.1:399031-403016 GCF_001447785.1 Gekko japonicus
GCCTGGCACGCCCGCTGGCCTTGCAGGTCCATTGCCGGTCCCCTCATGGGGCTCGGCAGTGGAGCTGCAAGGCCAGCGGCGCCGGCCGGGACCGTTGGGGGCGGGGTGTGTGACCTTATGACACACTTCTGGTGATGTCAAGGGGTGTGGCCTTATGACACACTTCCGGTGATGTCAGGGTGTGTGGCATATGCTAATAAGTTATGCTAATGAGTTCCCCTAGCTCTTTTTCTACGAAACGACCCCTGCTGAAATAGAATGGCCAATTTACTTAGAAAATACTGAATACAGAATCTTACTTTAGAGATGCCCTGGAGGCAGCTATGCACAATTTGCAACTCAATATTTATGTTAATATTAATGTAATTGCCATGCTAAGCCAATTTACTGCAACTATTATGAAATGCCTGTTGCCCAAGGCTTCCACTAGATTGATGAGCCTGCATAGCAGTCCCTCTTAGAAGCAAAAACTGCTAAATTATGCAGTATTCATAAACAGAAGTGTTAGTTGAGTTTTTCACAGACCAGGTCTCACTTTCTCCAAGATGACACTTTGTTTATTTATTTATTGGGTTTATAACCCATCCTCCCTGCATAACAACAATAAATTAGGTTCAAAACCTTTAACAAATATCTAAAACAACGCTAAAATTTAGAGCAATCCAATGAGATGGCACTTAAATAGAGCACAATAGTGCCTCGTTTCCCAACAGTATGGGAGGAGAGAAGAGGAACATATAAGGAAAAGGGAAAAGGAGGAATTCATCCTAGTTAGAGATCATCGCTGTCCTCAGCCATAGGTCTGGCAGAACAGACCCTGTAGAACTGCACCAAGCCCCATAAGGCCCAGATCTCACCAGGCCAAAGCCAGGGCCAAAAAAGCCTTGGCTCTGGTCAAGGATAGCCAAACACTCTTTGGGCCAGGGATCACCAGTAGATTTTTGTCAGCTGGGTGCAATGCTCTTTGGGGAAGAGACAGTGCCATAGGTACGCTGGTCCCAGACTGTTTAGGGCCTTAAACGTTGACACCAGTGCAGCTGGCAGAGCAATGGTTGTATATGGGCTCTAACTGGGGTTTCCCTAAGAACTCACATTGCTGCATTCTCAACCAGTTGGAGTTTCCAGATCAGCTTCAAGGGCAGCCCTGCGTAGAGACAGATACAGTAGTCTAATTTGGAGGTGACTGTTGCAGGGATCACTATGGCTAGGTCGGAGGAGACAGGTAGGGGGCCAATTGCCTAATCTGGTGTAGATGGTAAAATGCCAGTCTGGCTACATTTGTGATCTGGGCTTCCACTGAAAGGGGGAAATCCAGAATCACACCCAAACTCTTGACCTTCAGTGTTGGTGTTAATGGCACACCATCAAGAGTCGGGAGTTGGCACCCCAATCCTGGATCCCCTTAGCCTAGCCACAGGACTTCAATCTTAGATGGATTTAATTTCAGTCAGCTCTGCTTCAACCATCCAAATACTGCCTCAGGCAATCAGCTGAACTATTTGGGGAGTTGTCCAGTGGGCCATCCATCAACAGATACAACCCAGCCCAAAGCTCTGTGCCTGCTGGGCAAAGTGGCACATATAGCTGTTGAATAACATCAGAGAGCGGACTGCCCCTTTAGTTGCTATAGTCTTCCAATACTGGTTACACCAAGAGGATTGCTCCTTGGGTAACACCACACATTCTAGTTGCTATGGTCTTCTAATACTGAAGTCACACTGACTCACTCTCTCTCTGTGTATGTGTGTGTGTGTACACACAAATACATACATCCTTTGCATGTTTGGCTTAAGACCTCGGGTCAATGAAGCTAATAAATGAAATGGAAATGGAAATACATACATCCATACTAGGAATAAGGCCAATTGTGGAAATAAATACAATGAGCTCTAGAAAGAGGCTGTGGGTGCATACCCCAGCCTTGGACACTCAGCATCAGTTTGCTGTGGTGACCTCAGCCAGGTATAATGACATAGAGCCCACTGTTTTCTCCAGAGGAACTGATCTCTGCCATCTGAAGAGCAGTTGTAATTCTGAATGATCTCCAGCCCTCACCTGGAGACTATGTATAAAAAACAAGACAGGCTTTGGTGTGAATACAATGGGGAAAATAAAATGAGTTTACCGAAGAAAACCACTGTTCTATGACTTTAACACACTTGGTTGTACTTTTTATAATGTTTATAATGCAAATATCTTATATTACACAACAATTATCTATATGTAAAGTACATGCCATAAACACAGGCAAAGCCAGTAGATAATGGTTTGAGTACAATACAAAAGCTTAATGCAAATGTTCTTGACACTGTTTTGGCTATGTTCCTGGAATGTTTTCTCTTCAACGCATCTTGATAGAGCTATGAAGTGGAAAAGCAGACTAAAAAGTCATTTTTCAAGCTCTTAAATAGCATTTATCACTCCTTCATTTAAAAATGTGTAGGTCCATGGAATACACACTTTCCTAGGATTAACAAGTGGTTTTGGATATCTTTATCAACTCTATCTCTCTGTTGCTGCTCATCACCAATCTCTTCACAGAGCACTGCAAAAATGACAATAATGTGGATCAACGCAACATCTCTCTAATGTCTTCCCTCTATGGAATTCTATTCAGCTATGACCTCTCACCTCCCCAAACTCTGTCTTACGTAGACTCCACCACAGAATATCCAGGAAATTCCCAATCTGAAGCTGGCAACCCTATTCAGCTCTGGCTCCAATGAGTTAAGAACATAAGAACATAAGAGAAGCCAATGTTGGATCAGGCCAATGGCACATCCAGTGGAGCTAGGACACTAGAAGCCTCCCACTGTTGCCCCCCCCCCAAGCACCAAGAATACAGAGCATCACTTGCCCCAGACTGAGAGTTCCTATCTATACCTTGTGGCTAATAGCCACTGATGGACCTCTGCTCCATATGTTTATCTAATTCCCTCTTGAAGCCATCCATGCTTGTAGCCGCCACCACCTCCTGTGGCAGTGAATTCCATGTGTTAATCACTCTTTGGGTGAAGACGTACTTCCTTTTATCTGTTCTAACCCGACTGCTCAGCAATTTCATTAAGTGCCCACGAGTTCTTGTATTGTGAGAAAGGGAGAAAAGCACTTCTTTCTCTACCTCCTCTATACCATGCATAATCTTATAAACCTCGATCATGTCACCCCTCAGACATCGTTTCTCCACGCTAAAGAGCCCTAAGCAGTTTAACCTTTCTTTTCAAACACAAAGGCCAAAGTAGGCCTGGAAAGGTTCTCCTAATTTTGTCTTTTTATTGACAAAACCAAACTTGGTTGCCTGGTAACATCCACTGAGGGGAAAGTTAGCCCCACAGCAGGAGGATAAGAGAATGGTTTGAAGGCCAGTAGCTCACCTCAGTAGCCAGCCAGAGAAGCCAAGCAGGAAAACTAGCTTTGTCAGGAGAGACAGCTTTTTGGCAGTTTATTCTGTCAGGGAAGTTGGCCAAGATGGCAGTGGACTGTATAGAGGAGCGGACCCAGTACCCAGCCAATGGCACGTAAGTAATCTTGGGTGGTGGTTGATGGGCCAATAGCTGATGGAGCACACAGCAGAGCCAATGGGAGAGCTGGAATATATATACACACCCCTAATGTAGCCAATCCTCCAAGAGCTTACATTAGCCACTGTAAGAAAAGCTCTGTAAACTCTTGGAGGATTGGCTACATTAGGGGTGTGTCGCCTAATATTCAAAGGAGTTCCTGCTATAAAAAGAGCCCTGTATATGCATACATATATATACATACATACTGTGTTTCCCCGAAAATAAGACACTGTCTTATATTTATTTTTTCTCAAGAAGACACACTAGGGCTTATACCACAAATGAATAGAAATCCTGCTAGGGCTTATTTTTGGGGTAGGTCTTATTTTTGGGGAAACAGGGTACATATACATACATACATACACACACACACACACACACACACACACACACACACACACACACACATATATATATATATA
>NW_015173169.1:403413-404835 GCF_001447785.1 Gekko japonicus
TATATATATATACAATATACCTATATATGCACACACACATATACATATATACAAACTGTAATTTCAAAGCATGGCTTTTAGCTAAACATGGCTGAGGAGTAATAAATTGAGAGGGTTTTTCTTCTTTTACTCTTTTTTCTTCTCCTTACAGTACAAAATGACAGAATTCTCAGATTTTTCTTTTTCCTAAAGATGTATATGTATTACTTTTTAAATATCATCAAAACAAAATTAAACAAAACTTTCCTAAAACCATGAGGGAACAGTTCTTTGACAATCTAGGCTAAGATTACAGTACTGGTTAGATGTATGAAGCATTAGTTTTCCCATCCCTATTTAAATAAAAGCAGAGCTAATTGTACGGCAAATGGGGAGGAGGGAGCAACTGCTCTGTGTAGTTTGAGACTTCTAAAAACATTTGTTTCCCAGAACAGAGGCTCAAGCTGATGCTGCTAATATCCTTTGGATTTTGATTCCCACGGCAAGAATTGCACATTTGCTTTTGCAGATAAGCAAATTGTGAAGCAAAAGGCAACAACATTCTTAATAATTTCTGCAGATTGGTAAAAACAAAACAAAAAAGATAGGTAACTACTTACAGAACATTTCACAGTTAAGTTTATTTCACAGAATCAGCCATTCTTTTGAATGATACCTAATTTAGCCACTTCTTCCATTATCACAAAACAGGTTCAACAACTTCCCATACACATACTTTCTCTGTTGTGCCCCCACCTTGTGGAATAGTCTACTTGAGAAGGTCAAGTAGGCTCCCATACTTTCATTATATCATTTATTCAATTATAATTTTAAAATAATTTTAGAAAACAGTACATTCTGGCCTCTTCACTTCCAAAACAGGGAATTAGAAGTAAGCATGCTTTGGACTGCCTTAATTTACCCTGCAAATGGGTAAGATCAACATGCATGCCCGTATGCATGCATTCTGTGCTGTGGCTCCCACTTTGTGGACCAGTGTGTCTAAGGAGGTCAGGAAGGTGCCCCTAATTCTGTCATTCCACAGAATGAGTAAAACAAAAATATTCAGGAGGGCATTCCTATTATTGCTTGCTTTCACATCATTGTCTTCTACTTTTTAAATCCATTTTTGGCATTTTTATGCTCTGTCATTCCTTTTCCCCCCATTTCATTTATTCAATTACTACCCCACCCTATCCTACACATGGGCTCAGGGCAGTTTACAACATGTAGTAAAACAATAACACAGTAAAAGCAATAAAACAATCGATGGTATGATAAACAATGTCATCAAACCCCATGCCTCATATCAGGTGAATAGAGGTGCTCCAGTGCCCAATAATGTTATCTGTCAGCAGGCACTGGGAGAGGGGCCATAAATATAAACATTCTCTGCATTATGTTGTTGAAGGCTTTCATGGCCGGAGTTCATTAGCTGTTGTA
>NW_015173169.1:405425-414564 GCF_001447785.1 Gekko japonicus
CACACCAGCTGGATAACCTTGAGCTGTTCCAGGCACCTACAATACAAGAATGTGAAGAATACAACATAATGCAAGGGGGGGGAAGGGAACACACTCAGGGAACCAGAACTCATAATGGCAGCTCGCTGACAGCGGTATACTTTTGCAGAAGTGAGGGGGTCAAAAGACAGAAGAGACAGAAAATCTTTTCTGTTATTTAACATTCTCTTCATTCATCAGATCTGCAAATCACGTTTACTATTTTTGCACACAGAAAGTCAATAGATGGTTTCCAATTAGCTATAAAGGTAGATAATGTCTTTTCTGTAATCAAAGAAGTAAGTTTAGCCATTTCCACTAATTCTAGCATCTTTAGCCAACAGTCTGTGGGTAGCTTCACAGATTTCCAGTTCTGTGCATAAAGTAACCATGCTGCTGTTATCATATATAAAAACAAATTTTAATGACTATTTTCAAGCTGCCTGTTCAGCAGTTCCAGGGAAAAAAGTTTCTGGCTTCATTTGTATGTTGATTTTTAAAATCTTCTGTATTAATACATGTATTTGTATCCAAAATTTCTTAGCTTTATTTAAGCTCCACCACATATGATAAAATGTCCCTTCATGTTGATCACATTTCCAACACTTATTTGAAGTCTTTTTGTATATTTTGGCCAATTTATCTGGGGACATATACCAGCAAAACATCATTTTATAAAAAATTTCTTTAAGATTAACACTTAAAGTGAATTTCAAACCTTTCAAACCCATTAATTCCCATTGTTCCATTTGTATATCATGTCCAAAATTCTTAACTAATTCTACCTTATAATCTTTCACCTGTTCATATCATATTTCATCAAAAGTGTGTACATTTTAGCAATAACATGATCATCATTTGTACATAATTCTGTTTTGAATACAGTCTTCAAAACCATATAGTCATTTATCAATTCTAAATCATTCTAACATTTGTGCATTAAAAATGATACAGAAATTGGAAGAAGGTCTGTGAAGGTGGTTATTCAAAAAACGGAGAAGGTGGTTATTCAAAAAACTTTTTTAATTATTATGCCAATTTGAGTAAAGATCAAGTTGTGCCACCGGGAAAAATAGATGACTATCTTAGAAGACAGAAGTTAACCCAAATTATGGAAAAACAAAGATATATTATGAATGGTTCTATAACAATAAGAGAAGTGGTGGAAGCCATAAAGAAAATTAAATTAGGGAAAGTACCAGGACCAGATGGCTTACCTGGGCTGTATTATAAGTGATTTGAAGATGAACTGTTTCAACCATTACAGCCCACAATGAATTTTATCTTACAAAGTGATAAGATGCCAGAGTATGGGAAAGAGGTGAATATAACACATATCAAAAGAAGGACAAGATCTCAATTTGATTAAAAAAATAATAGACCAATATCACTGCTGAATAATGGTTATAAGCTGTACACGATTGTTTCAGAAAGATTGAAGATTATATTACAATAATTTATTCAGGAAGACCAATGTGGTTTTTTATTTAAGAGACAGTTAAAGGATAATGTTAGAACCATTTTGAACATTTTAGAATACCTGAAGAAACACAATGAAAAACAAGCAGCATTTCTTTTTAGATGCAGATAAAGCATTTGACAATCTGAATTGGGGTTTCTTGGTTAAGATTCTAGAAGAAATGAATTTTAGAGACAACTTTATGAAATGGGGGAAGTCAATTTACACTTTGCAGACAGCTCGAATAATTATAAATGGAATTTAACCAAACCATGTTGTTGTTCAGTCGCACAGTCGAGTCCAACTCTTTGCCACCCCATGAACCAGATAACGCCAGGCCTTCCTGTCTTCCACTGTCCTCTGAAGTTTGCTCAATTTCGTGTTCGTTGCATCTATGACACTGTCTAACCATCTCATCCTTTGCCGTCCCCGTCTTCTTTGACCTTCAATCTTTCCCAGCATCAGGGTCTTCTCCAGTGAGTGCTCCCTCCCAAACCATATGAGATACAAAAAGGAACAAGACAAGGTTGTCCTTTATCACCTCTTTTGGGCATTTTGGTACTTGAAATTTTGAATAGTGATATTAGGCAAGATGAGAGAATAGGCGGTATCAAAAATTTTAAAAGACACTAAGGCTTAAATCATACGCACACTTAGACCCAACATAGGTGCGAATGTCAGGTGGATTTAAAGGGTGCAATCAGACAACAACATCTGGGAAGTTCCCCGCAACCGTCGGCAACCCGCTCTGCTCCACTGCAGAAGTGAAGTTAAAAGACACCGGGGAAAACCTGGTAGTAAAACGGATTGAGACGGGCCACGGATGGACTTTCTGGTGTCTGATCGATCCAGCTCACTCTCATTCTGTCGAGATGGTCTGATCAGGCCATCCTGACTCCGTGCCTCTGTTTCCCCCCCCTTCAC
This sequence comes from Gekko japonicus, assembly GCF_001447785.1. Taxonomy (NCBI): domain Eukaryota; kingdom Metazoa; phylum Chordata; class Lepidosauria; order Squamata; family Gekkonidae; genus Gekko; species Gekko japonicus. Next base: position 407,827 of record NW_015173169.1, read on the forward strand.
AGTATGTGCATCATTGCAAACTCCATACGGAACCCTCGATACGGAGGTATGATTCATCAATCCCTCGATTAAGTGCATGGGGAAAAACTGGCACACACAAAAAATGACTCACCCACAGTTGCATCTGATCACACAAAGATGGACTGGACTGTCCCTGCAGTTTCAAAGGGAGGTGTGATCGTGCAACTGCAAGTCAAATTCCTCCAGATAAAATAGCCTCACTCCCCCCCCTTTTTTCTGGCGCGTGTGATTGCAACCTAATAAGCTAAGAGCTTTTGTGGATGACTTTGCACTAACTTTGGAAGATCCTTTAAAGGGAATAGAAGTCTTAATGTCTAAATTGAAAGCATTTGGCTCACTAGTAGGATTTAAAATAAACAGAAAAAAGATGTTAATTAAAAATATGAAAACACAAGAGCAAATAAAACTAGTTTTAAGGTTGAAAAGAAAGTGAAATATATGGACATTATGTTGGCAAATATGAATCTTATGTTATTTCAAAATAACTTAAATCTTGGAATGAAGTGAAAAAGACATTTTAAGATGGGGCAAACTGCAATTGTCACTGCTGGAAAGAATATCTGTGATCAAAATGAATGTTTTACCAAGGATATTATTTTTATTTCAGACTATGGCGGTGTTGATATAGGATGTACCATTTAAACAGTGGAAAAAAGATATATCTAAGTTTGTTTAGCAAGGGGAAAAACTACACACAAGATTTTGCAAGATGCTAAAGAAATAGGAGGGTTAGGTTTCCCCAGTCTGAAGATCTATTTTGCTTCCCATTGTCTGGTTTGGATGAGAAACTGAAGACTATTGGAACTGGAGGGACATGACCTGAGATATGGGTTGCATGGCTATCTTTGGTATGAAAAAATAAGGTCAATGTAGAGTGTAGAAACCATATGCTAAACATGCAATACTGAGGATATGCAGGGGCCATTTTGTAGAAAAAGAGGTCCATGTGCTCATTAGCATAACTCATTCGCATAACTTGTTTGCATATGCCACACCCCCTGCCATCACCAGAAGTGTGTCAGAAGGCAACACCCACCGCTCAGGCTCCACTGGACTGTTTTGGATTGCTAGCTATTGGGGCGGGGGGACGTGCAGATCTGTCCTCGTTATCGTTGACTGTGGGTTTTATATCACTGCCACTTAGTGTTATTTTTGTCAGCCACAACAAGGTCACTTTCAGAGAGGAAAAGCAGGTTTTAAATAAATAATGTTGACAAGTCTGGATCCAGAACAACAACAAAATCACATCTGCTAATTTTTGCCTAACCAAACCCAATGATCTAGAGTTGTGGTCTTCAACCTCAAAGGTTTTGAAGGATCCATGTGCCACTGGTGAAGGATCCTTCCTCAGCATCGTTACTTCATGACAACAAACACCACAGACTCCCCTTTGAATACAGATTCCTATGGGGTAGCAAATTGTAGCAAAAGAAGACTTATACTCTCTTTCTTCTGGGATTGAGACCCAGGTCTGTATGTATGGGAGGCCACAAGTGCCCTCCCCAAACAACCATGCTTGCCTTCTCCTTCTCCACTACCCCCCCCAACACAGTTCAGCAAGTGAGGGAGGGAAGGGTTGGGTCAGGGAGGGGTGTACGTGAGAGAGGCCTGCTCAGCCAGCCAGGTGGACTGGCTGCTTGCTGCTTCTGAAGTCAAGTTGGCTTCAGTCAGGCAACTGCCCATTCCTCTTCTATCGGGGAAAGTGATACAGCAAGGGAAAGGAGGCTAAGAAGGGGATGGATGGATGGTGCAGGACGCGGCAAGGAAAGGCAACCATCCAGGCAGCTGCTGTTTGGAGAGGTGTGATAAATGTTTGACAGGGCACTGTCCCATTTGCCCCCTCCCCTGGACCAAGCCATGCCACCAGGAGCCACAGTGAAAAATAGTTAACACAAGAAACCTGGTTTACAATGTTAAAAGTTCCTACTCATGCTACTTCCAGCTTGAGCTTTCTCTGAGGTTTCAAAACAAGGACATAGTATCCTGGCTTGAAGACTCTCTCTATGGCCTTGACATTGTAGTAGGTCTTTTTCTGGGCTCAATGCATGTTTTCTGAACCGGCAGCTCTCCGTTCCTGAAGACTCTCTTGTAGATCCTGTAGATAGGTGATTACATATTTCCTTTCAATGTTCGTTCTGCCTGCCCATGCTTCTTTAAGAATGTCCATTAGTCCTCTCACATTGTGCCCAAACAGCAGCTCAAAGGGACTGAATCCAAAACTTTATTGTGGTACTTCCTGATATCCAGATAAAAGATGAAGTCTTTGATCCAAGTTGCTAGGATGATTCACTGCATAGGTCTTCAGCATGTTGTTCAAGGTATACTTGAATCTTTCAGTCCATTTGCTTGGGGATGATAAACTGTAGTGGTGAGATGTTTAATGCAACTGACTTGTAACAACTCCTTCATTACCTTGAACAGGAATGATGTTCCCAAATCTGTGACCATTTCTTGTGGAAAGCCTAGCCTAATGAACACAGTGAACAAGGCGTCTGCCACTGTTTTTGCTCCAATGTCCTTTAAAGGGATGGCTTACTGGAATTTAGTTAAATAATCCACAGTTGTCAGTATGTATTTATATTCACGCTGGGTTCCACTAGTGACGAGTTCTACAATATCCATATCTATCATTGAGAAGGCTTCAGTCACAAGTGGAACAGGTTGTAAGTGTCCTTTTGTTTTTGTGCTGATCTTTGCCCACCAGCTGACACATTGGCAAGACTTGCAAAAAGCTCTGATATCCTTTACCATTTTAGGCCAATAAAATCATGCTTGCAACCTATCTCTAGTTTTGTTAATTTTTTGTTAAATAACTGTTCGGTTAGAACAGATAAAAGGAAGTACTTCACCCAAAGAGTGATTAACACATGGAATTCACTGCCACAGGAAGTGGTGGCGGCTACAAGCATGCACAGCTTCAAAAGGGAATTAGATAAGCATATGGAGCAGAGGTCCATCAGTGGCTATTAGCCACAAGGTATAGATAGGGACTCTGGGACAAATGATGCTTGGTGCTTGGGGGGGTCAACAGTGGGAGGGCTACTAATGTCCTGGCCCCACTGGTGGACCTCCTGATGGCACCTGGTATTTTTCGCCACTGTGTGACAGAGTGTTGGACTGGATGGGCCTTTGGCCTGATCCAACATTAGAGTCACTTATGTTCTTATGTTCTTAAATATCCAGACATGGGTGTTTCATGGATAAGATGTAGAAGCTGTGATCTATATTTTTGGGGGAATAACCAGCTGTTTATGCTTCTTCCATATAGCAGCACATGTTTGCCTCATTAGCACTCTATAAAGTCTCTGGTCTATGACTTTAAACAAACAAGTATTCTCTACTGTTACTTTTTGGGAAGATGTCTCCGCTTGTTACCACAACTCCTATAAAGAATCATCTTTCCTTTGTTCAGTTAGAAATTGGACATCAGGAATATTCGGCATCAGAGTTTGAGGTTCACTCACACTTGGCTCTGCCTGGGTCACAGAATCATAAAATCATAGAATCATAGAGTTGGAAGGGATCTCCAGGGTCATCTAGTCCAATCCCCTACAGAAGGCAGGAAATTAACAAATACCTCCCCCTCCACATCTGCAGTGACCACTGTTCCATGCACAGAAGATGACAAAAAAACCCTCCAGGGTCTGGTCTGACCTTCTGGGACAACAGAAAACAACTCCGTACCATCTTCTATATGACAGCCGTTTGTCAGCAAGCTGCCATTCTGTTTTCTGTGACCTCTGTGTACATATCCTTTCCCTGTTGCACCCAGCTTATTTTCTATCATCCTGCTCCTGCATTGGAATGCACAAGATAACTGCTGGAGGTTGTGTGGGGGAGAAGATGCTGTAATGCTTGCCTATTGCTTTTCTCATGAGTACTGCACCTGTGTTTTGTCTGATGTTCTGCCTGGTTCCCATGGACTGGGCGCGCAACCGTTTCATTAGCCCGCCAGCGGGAATGCTATTCATTGGATCTGTATCTGTTTGAATTTCCTTTATTATGCTTGACCTAACTGTGTATCCCCAGTTCTAACAAAGAACGTGTTTGAGTATGTCTTCAACGCTTTGAAATAAATTTTGCTTTTCTTGAAAACGTGGATTTATTCTCGATGCTTGGGGATCCAACACCGTTCAAGTACTTGAAATGGTTATTGTATCACCTCTGAGTTGTCTCCTCTCCAGGCTAAACATACCCAGCTCCTTCAACTTTTCCTAATAGGACTTGGCCTCCAGACTCCTCACCATCTTTGTTGCCCTCCTCTGGACACACTACAGCTTGAACACAATACTCTAGGTGAGGTTTAACCAGAGCAGAGCAAAGCGGTACCATCACTTTGCGTGATCTGAACACTATACTTCTGTTGATACAGCCCAAAATCGCATTTGTCTTTTTAGCAATTGTATCATACTGCTGACCCCAGATCCTTTTCGCACATACTACTGCCAAGACAAATCTCGCCAAACCTATAATTATGCATCTGAATTTCCCTACCTAAATGCAGAACTTTACATTTATCCCCACTGAAATTCATTTTATCTGTTTTAGCCCAGTTTTCCAGCCTGTCAAGATCATCCTGTATCCTGACTCTGTCTTCTACCATATTTGCTACCCCTCCCAATTTAGTATCATTCCCTCTATCCCTTCATCCAAAACACTGATAAAGATGTTGAACAAAACAGGTCCCAGGACAGATCCTTGAGGCACTCAAGTTGTTTGTTGGTGCTCCCCACCTCACAAAAACCAGCCAGATTCCTGCCAGGGACCCTAATTAACAGCACCAACCCGATAGCAATCACCCAACCACAGCATATAATCTGAGGTAGGCAAAAACACCACTTCTCCATGCCAATCTGAAAGGAGGAGAAAAATTCCTACCCAGCCCCAAAGGTGGTGACCAGCAAAAAGTCCACATTGTAGAGGGAAGGCGGAAGGGCTGACTGAACAACAAAACTGCCTCTTGAAAAGGAATGCAGAGCAGTTAACACAACAGGCTCTGCCCCCTTTACATACTCGTATGGGCAGGAATCACCCCAAACAGCCTTTCCTCCTTCCATGTTTGCAAAGGAGGCCCTCCATTCTAAAGCAACCTTGGTTTGCAGTCTGTTAGGGCCATATTATGTCAAGAACTTACAAAGACAAAACCACAAGTGGTGACAATTTCTCAAAACGTGGTATACTGGTCTGGCTTGATCTCTGGTGGTGTATTTACTAAAAATTATGTTATTTTCCACAAGAATTCAGCATTATGCAGAGGAAGAAACTTGGAGTGTCATTTGCCAGCATAGTACCATAGCCTGGTCAATTGTAAACAACCAGGGCCCCCGAAACTTTGTCACCATCATAACCTGAACCCATTCGCAGGTCCCAACGAAATAGGCGTGCCCCTTCCTGGTCAATTGTAAATAAGTGAACAACATGTTCAAAGGGGTTCGCCTCCAATACTCACCACTATCCCTTGCCTCTGAGTGCCCCCATAGGTAATTCCAACACCCCCCAGGGGGTGGTACTGCCCACTTTAGGAACTGCTAGAAAGTTGCTTCTCTTTAATATGAAAGCTGGAAATCAACTGGCAAAATTGCCACTGGGCGGAATGCCAGATTCTGGGTAAAACCTAGCCATGTGAACAATATGGCAAATTGAACCTCCCTTTCTGATGTGTAATTTCTATTGTTATTTGTTGAAGCCTCTACATCATCATCATCATTGTGGATTCCTTTTTAAAATGGTTAGAAGTTGTACAAATGCATACTACCACTTATACTGCTGTGATAAATGTATTACACCAGGTATTTGCAACCCACGGGTTACTGGAGGTGTTGGTGTCCGACAACGGGGCCAAATTTACCTCTCTGGGGTTTGCCAAGTTCCTAGGGGACAATCTCATCAAACGTCTGCACCGCTCCATCCAGCCACAAACGGGCAAGCCGAACGGATGGTTCGGACAGCTAAAGAGCGCTTAAGAGAATGGGTGACTGGGGGCAGAAGCTAGCCTCGTTTTTGTTAAGGCAGCACATCACGCCTTGTACTGCCACAGGGAGGAGCCCAGCAGAGCTCCTGATGGGACGCAGGCTAACCACACTGCTAGACAGGCTCCACCTGGACCTGACAGAGACCAGATCAGACCTCTTGCCTCTGCCTCCTCTGCCTGGCTGACAGGAGAGAAATATCTGAGGTTAAGGGTGGGACAATCAGTGTTACCTGATTACATTACATCACTTTTACGTAACACTGGAAGCAATGTCACAGTGTTGCCAAGAAGGGCCTTCCCTGATAAGTCTCCTGTCAGTTGCCAGGTGCAACCCTAGTGAGTTCTCTTCCCATCCTGAATGTGCCTTGCCCCTCTTTGTCCCTTTTTCCCCTTCTGAAACCATCTCTGAATAGAAAGTACTTTTTTTGCTGGAATTCTAAAGCTAAAGTATCCCTGCTATGCAGTTACTCTTTGAGAATCTGAAGCAGATGATCAGTTTTGCTGTATCCAGCAAGAATACGTTTGCTTTTACTATGCTCTGTGGGAACTTGGTAAATAAGCTAGTATTACCAAGATAACACAGATATCCAGGGCCTTTTCTCATTATAAGGAAAGACCTCTCTTTGGGCAGGCAAGAAACCGAGAATTAAGATGAAAATACTCTGTGATGCTAATGAAAGAGGAGGATTGCAGCTACCAAATCTTAGACTATACTATGAAGCGGTCTGTCTAACCTGGATGGAACA
>NW_015173169.1:414626-436454 GCF_001447785.1 Gekko japonicus
GGAACTTGGTAAATAAGCCAGTATTACCAAGATAACACAGATATCCAGGGCCTTTTCTCATTATAAGGAAAGACCTCTCTTAAACTTCCCAGTTCTTTAAGACACAAAGTGTGGCAACCACCTTTTCATGACAGTAGAAATCTATGCAAAAATAAATCTTTAGATTCCAACTCATTTTCCAAAAATTAATATGATGTTTTTGAAATCATACATGAGGAACTGATATGTTGTTATTTCTGTTACTACTATCTTCTGAAGAACCTAATTAAAAAGAAAATCTTTAAAATTAATAGTACAGAAAAGTATCTTAAAACAAAATGAACACTCCAAAGACTTTGGTGTTTATGATTTAGAAATAACAGCCATAGCATATTAATATATAACATATTAATTCTGTAGAACAGATTTCTATTTTATTTAATCTTGTTTGCAAAATTCTCATCAGCCCAACAGATGGATCTTATTTGCAGCAAGGTATTAAAGATGGAAAATTGGACAGTCCAATATTTGAAAAAATGGTAATATGCTACAACAGCTGAGAAGGAAAATCTCTTTGTCCTTTTGTGAAAATCTGATGGAGATGAATAAAATAAAAATGAGATGATACTCTTGAGGGGAATGTTCTCTTTTGTTTTTATGTTCTCTTATGTACTCACTATTATAAGAGTATAAGGAACAATTTTATTTATACTGTCTTTCTCTCCAGTGGGTACCCAAAGTGGGCACATAAAACATTTAAGAGGAAAATAACTTTTTAGCCAAAATTCCAATTTCAATATAACCTTATACAAAATAGGACTAATGCTTTCCATATCTATTGAACACTAAAATACAAGTTTATCTAAACGGAAAGTTTAGGACAAACATAAATAATTCATTTATCTGTATCTCAATACATCAACCATCCCTAATACCATCTCTTGTTCAAGCAGCCCTCATTAACCAAAACTCAAATTTAGATGTAACCTTATACAAAGTGAGACTAACGCTTTCAATAAACATTAGTCAGTAGAATTCAACAGTAAAAAAAACATAGGTAGTTCATTTATCAATTCTTTGATTTAACAACAATCCTTAATTTCATTTCTTGTTCAGACCACTCACACAAAACATAAAAAAATTAGGTAAAGGTTCCCTTGCTCGAAAGCCAGTCGAATCCGACTCTAGGGTTGCGGTGCTCATCTCTGTTTCAAAGCCGAAGAGTCAGCTGCAAGTCATTAGAAACAACACTTAATCTAGTCATAGGATTCTCTGGAACCTTTTTTTTAAGATGGGGGTTACATTAGCTACCTTCCAGTCTTCAGCAATGGAGGCAGATTTTAGTGATGGATTGCATATTTTTGTCAGGAGATCCACAAGTTCACATTTGAGTTCTTTCAGAACTCTTGGATGTATGCCATCTGGGCCCGGTGATTTGTCAGTTTTTAATTTGTCCATCAGTCATAAGATCTCCTCTCTCATAACCATAATCCAACTGAGGTCTTTCAACACCCTTCCTGAAATTGGAAATTCTGGAGTGGGCAAGCACCTTCAATCTTCCACAGTGAAGACAGAGGCAAAAAATGCATTCAGCTTCTCTGCCATTTCCCTATAGGCCTTTAGTAATCCTTTCACCCCTTGGTCATCTATTGACCCCATTGCCTCCCTGGCTGGTTTTCTGCTTCTAATGTATTTGAAGAAATGTTTATTGTTTGTCTTTATGTTTTTTTTGCAATATGTTCCTCATAGTCTCTTTTTGCCTTTCTGATAACTGACTTATATTTTATTTGCCAAAGCCTGTGCTCCCTTTTATTTACCTTGCTCAGACTAGCATTCCACTGCTTAAAGGAATCCTTCTTAATTACGTAATGTATGCCACAAATTAGGAAAGGTATATTTGTACTTTTCCTAACTTGCAGTATACATTGTATCTGAGCTTCCAGTATTGTAGTTTTAAATAGTCCCCAAGCTGCCCAAAGGGATTTGACCCTCCTTTCCTTTCATTTTCTTGTTCACAAGCCCCGTCATTTGAGAGAAGTTGCCCTTTCTAAAGTTAAATTTGATTGGGTTAGATTTTTTCGGCAACTCCCTCTTTACATAAATACTAAACTGAATAGTGTTATGGTCACTGTTCCCAACCAGTGCTATCACATTTACACCTCTCACCAGGCCCTGAGCATTACTTAGGACCAAGTCCAGGATCACCTCCCTCTGGTAGGTTCTGTGACCATCTGCTCCATGGCACAGTCATTGAGAGTATCTAGAAATTCCTGATTTGAACACGTATTGACCCAATCAATGTGTGCATAATTAAAATAATCTATTATGGCACAGTTATTTAGTCTAGCTGCTTTCCTTAATTCGTTTGCTCTTTTTAAATCATCCTCTAACCGAATACCTAGTGATGATATCTAGTGCTAATACCTAGTGCTCTAATACCTAGTGCTCAAATTTCTCTCAAAATAATACAACTTTACTGCATTCAACATGGTGCCAATATGTGAGACTCTTGGGAGGAGAGTACATCAGGATATGAAGTTTGGCAGAAAACACAGGGTCCAGATATTGTAAAGCAGTGATGGGGGAAGCATTTTCATAAGAGAAATGGCTGGCAGGCTTATTAACAAGTCCTGCTTTCCCTCTATAATCCTTGCTAGTCAATCCCCCCGCTTCCCAGATAGTACACAGGGTCACCAACTTCCAGGTAGGACCTTAAAATTTCTTGGAATTACAATGGATCTCCAGACAACAGAGATCATTCCCTTGGAGAAAATGGTTGCTTTGGAGGGTGGACCCTATGGCATCATACCCCACTGATGTCTCTCCCTTCCCCAGGTTCTACCACCAAATCTCCAGGAAATTTCCAGCCAGTAGTTGACAACCCTAATCAGTACATCAAGGAAACTCAGAATGTGGAAAAGATAATAATAGAGAAGTTGAACAGAAATAAAAAGTACACTTGTCTACTGCAAACAACCTTGTCCCGTTTTGCAGCACAGTAAGATGAAGCACAGAGGTAAAAAACCCTGTGGTTGCCATCAAATTTTCCTCCACCAAAGCTAGTTAAAGATCCCCACCCATTATCACAATAGCAATGTTCTTCTCCAGGGCAGTCCTCAGCATGATCCATATATCATCTTCAATATCCACTCAAGTGTTTGCCCCAGTACCCAGCAGCAAAATCTGAAGCAAGAGGTGAGGGAGGAATAATTGATCTTCCTGCCTCTGTTCCCATTGGATGGCTGCATCCTAGCCAGCCAATCCAGCCTTGAGCTTCCTTTGAAGCTGTACTGGAGCAATCAATCCATGGTTCTAATGGCTGTGAATGCCTCTTTTCTAGGCATAGGATGCTGCATTCTCTCAGACAAATACATACACATTGTAAGAATATTTGTTATATTAATATTTTGTGGAGAGGGGGCCATGAACTATTTAGATGCTAAACTAAGGCCCCGGTCACACGGGCAGGAAACTGCGGGGGAGAAGCGTGGCTGTTTGCCCTGGGGCAAACTACTGCGCAGTTATGCGATCAGACCTCCTGTGGAGGTCCTGTGGAGGTACCGTGGAGGTTCCATGGCAAGGGAGAGGTGCCGATCACAGGACAAGCCGGTGTTCAACGAAGAAGCGCGTGCCGCGGCAAACTGTTTTGTTTTTGTGTGTACATGACAAATGTGCATGCTCCGTTGGGTGCGCGTGCGCATCCACAGAGACTTGGACAAAACAAAAACACACCTTATTTGCAAGGGGACATGGGTGGGCGCCGGATGCCACCAGAAACGCGATCAGACGCCCCCCCTTGCCCCGCAGTTTCCGGAAACTAGTACCTCCGAGGTACTAGTTTTTTGCCACGCAGTTTTGGCTGGAAGCCTCGGTTGAGCCACGGGAGTGCTACGCTTCCCAGATGTGCTGGTGAGATCGCGCCTGGAAACTCCGCCTGTTTTCCATCTCACTTGTGTGGCTTCTGTTCCATGTGACCGCAGCCTAAATGTATCTTTGGCCTAATTCAGCAAGTATTTTTAATGACCCTATAGAAATATTGTTTTGCCACTGATTATACCCAGGAAGTCATAAAACACAAGGGACACATTAAAAATCTTTGCAACTTTGATGAAAGAAAATCATTGAAATCTACAGTGAATGACGTAATCATAAGTGAAAAACTTGGCAGCCACTTCTTGCTACAGATTAGCTGTCTACATACAGATTGATACAGTTTATGCAATAGCATAAAATACTATCCAAATGATCACTTACTTGCACATATTCTGGAGATACTTTAAGAAAGCAAACCTGAGCAGGTCTACACAGAACCTGACCTGTCCAATGGGGTTTATTCCCGTGAAAGTATTCTTAGGATTACACTGTAAATCATATTGCAATTATATGCAAATTTACCACACAGTGGAAATCAGGGAATTTAGACCAGGGTAACTCTGCATAGGTTTCAGCTGATAGCAGCCAGCTAAAAAATCTGGTTTTGAAAGAAGCTATACCAAGAATGCATTGTTTTAAAAAGTAAGTATATAAAGCAACTATAGTTCTAAAATTCTAAATAGTATATTAGCAAAAAATACTAGCTTCTTTGCAATAGTGTACTGTATTTCAATTATAGTCTCAGTTAATTTCTGAATGAGTTTGGTTTTCATGGCTTATGAACTAAAGAGATGAACACTGAACAACCATCTTCATTTTTACATTTAGTAAAGTGAGAAGATGAAAGACTTATATATATAACATTCCAAGATCTAAAGATAAAAGAAAGTACAACACAGAGTAAAGATTTGGTTGTCTCTCTGAACTTATCCAATAGCCACAGTGAGTTGTTTGTAAAAGAACACAGATTGGAAACTGCAAATGAGGCATTCACAACACCCTGTTCACACTTCAAACAAGGCATGATGCTCCAGTTGGATGGCTCAATGTGGGTAGTCCAATGGGAAGACACAGAGAGGGGCTGTAATGGCAAGTCTCGCCCATTAGACTGTCTATCCCAAGATCTTTTTTCTTAAAGATGCAGACTGTATTCAAAACTGCAGTATATGAAATGTTTGCTGTACTTCTAGATAACAGTATGACAGAAGATCAAGATCAAGGCAAATATTGGCAGTGTTCACACACACGAGATAATGCAGGGGGGAAGCAAGGCTATTTGCTCCAAAGGAATTTGACCCGCATTTGCACGATCACACAGTCCCTGGGAGCTCCGAGGGTGGCCTGCCACTGTGTGATGAGACGCAACCGCAGGTGAGTCGGGGGTTTTTCTGCGTATTTTTGGTGCACTTCAACAAGGGATCGATTATTCGCACCTCTGCACCAAGTGCTCCCGATGCAGTGTGCGATGATGCACATACCGAAATGGGGGAAAAAACAACGGCGTGGAGTCGGGATGGCTCGATCAGACCATCCCGATGCCATGAGAGCACGCTGGCACGATCACACGGGAAAGTACATTTCTGGCCCGTAGCAAACCCATTTGCTACTGGGTTTTCCCTGGTGTCTTTTTACTCTGCTTCTGCAGCAGGGCAAAACAGGTTGCCGACGGGAGCGGGACGCTTGGGAGATGTTGGCATCTGATTGCGCCCTTAAAATCCGCTCGGTCACACCCATGGTGCGGCTAATTCTGCATGTGATCACAACCATTATATATCAGCTCAAATATCATAATATCATATGCACTGTCCAGCCTAAAATGACACGACAATGATGACAGCCAGGGACAAGTGTGGGAAAGAGCAGCTGGCTAGCTAACAACCTCCTCTTCACCTTAGAGAGATGAATAATTTAGGACAATGGGTCTCCGAATAAAACTATCTTCTCACCTTGGTTATTTATGTTATACCATATAATAGGTAAGATCGATAAGATAATAGGGTTGCCAGGTCTGGGTTGGAAAGTACCTGGAGACTTTGGGAGTGGATCCAGGAGAGGGTGGGGTTTGGGAAGGGGAGGGGCCTCAACTTACTGGAACATCTGCCTGGTTTATTTCAAGAGTCCTCTTGAGGGAAAAATTCCCATAAACAAAAGTGGAGAATCCCAGTTACCCCCCTCACTCTGATCATTGAACCTAATCTCCCCAACTAATTAGGAGAATGCCTATTTGGGTAAGTCAGATGTCCTTGTGCAAAAATTTATACATGTTAAGACATTATGAAGCTGACACACCATAGCCATTGCTATTACCACTTTGCTTTGCTGGTGAAAATTGATTATTACTTGCAGTGGTTTCATAAAGGAGATAAAATTAACATACTGAGCTCCTGGGCAAATATGATTGATCTCACAAACACTACATAGAATCATATACAAATCTGCAGATATTCCATAGAATTTTCTTAGTTTGTGTGTATGCTGTCAAATGTTTCATCTTGACATAGGATTGTCAATCTCCATGTGGGCCCTGAAGATCTTCCAGAATTACAACAGATCTACAGACAACAGAGATCAGTTCCCCTGGAGAAAATGGCTGCTTTGTAGGCCAGGCTCTATGGCATTATGCCCCGTTGAGTTCCCTGCTCCCTAAACCCTGTTTTCCCCAGGAACCACAGCCTTGAGTTGGAAACCCTATCTTGGCAGATTCAGTTTTAAAAATTAAGATTGTATTAATTAAACCCACAAATTGTTATTTTTAGATCCATGTTCTGTTTCTTTTTGCCATATGCTTCCTATTAAAATTAACACATTTTTCAATGTTATTTTTGTGCTAGTGATTTATAAATTGCAAAAAATTAATTGGAATCACTAGCAACCAAAATTGGCAAAATGAAATGATTAATAATTACAATGGGTAAAAACAAAAAAGAAATGGGAAGGGGCATAATTGGTGATCCCAAACATATTGTCAAATAATATACTATATTTTCTCGTACAAATGTAAGGCAGAAAATGTATGAATGTTATAAAATCCAAGAATCTATATTAATAAAGGAATCACCCTGTCCATTTATCTGTCCATTTGTGTCAGACATAAATAATCAGAAAATAAAGCTAGGAGACTCAAAATTGGCCACCAGCTTCAGGATGATCCTGGGCATTCCAGGGCAAAAAATGTAAGGCCTGAGAATATCCTGACCCAGGCTAACTCCAGACAACCCCCTGCACTATTTGCAAGGAAAACTAAGGGCTTCTATTTGTGGCAGGCATAACTCATCAGAAAATATGCTATATGTTTGAAACCTGGCCACTATCTTCAAAATGATGATGGGAGTTGTGTACTAAAAATGATAAGTGAAGGAACATTTTTGACTAAGTTATCTTAACTATAGGCAACATGTAATAAGAAAGCTGCTGCATACTGAAAGGTCCTGCATTGGGCAGGGGGTTGGACTAGGTGGTCTGTATGGCCCCTTCCAAATCTATGATTCTATGATTCTACTAAGCAAACTGCCATGTATATCTAATACTCAGATCCAAAATCTGCCATAGAAGATTGCTAGGTGACATACTCTGAGACATATGTACCTCATACGGCAGTTGTGAGGATATTATGGAGGACAGGAGAACAATAGAAGCTTCTTTGGGTCCCCCTGGGGACAAACACTGCATTTGACATATCTCCTTATAATAAAAGAGTTTTGGTGTCCCTCCTGGACACACTTCCTGTCAGAATTAACTTCAAACGGCTCTCTTTCCTTTTTGCCTCTACCATGGCAGGCTGGCTGATGAGGTGGGCCAGCAACCACCAAACCATTCTCTTCAGCCCCCTGCTGTGCAGCTGACTTTCCCCTAGGGTTGCCAATCTCCAGGTGAGATAGGGTTGCCAAGTCTGAGTTGGGAAATTCCTGGAGATTTGTGGGTTGGAAGCTGGAGAGGCCAGAGTTTGGGGAGGACCTCAGTGAGATATACAGTTGCCAGGTCTGGGTTGGAAAATACTGGGAGACATTGGGGGTGAATTGAGGGGAGGGTGGGGTTTGGGGAGGGGAGGGGCCTCAGCATGGTACAATGCCATGGAGTCTACCCTTCAAAGCAGCCATTTTCTCCAGGGGAGCTGATTTTTGTCAGCTAGAGATCAGTTGTAAAAGTGGGAGATCCCCAGGCCCCACATGGAGGCTGGCAACCCTAAGGTGAGACCTGGAGAGCTCCCGCTGTTACAACTGATCTCCAAATGACAGAGATCAGTTCCCCTGGAGAAAATGTCAGCTTTGGAAGGTAGATCCTATGCCACTATCCCCTGCTGAGTCCTTCTATCCTCCCCCAATGCTGCCCTCCATAGGATCCACCCCCCCCCAAATCTCCAGGTATTTCCCTAATCAGAGGTGGCAACTGTGCTTTCTCCTCAGTGCCTGCTGCTAGGCAACCAGGTTATGTCAGTAAAATGCCCTTTCCACAACTATTTTGGCCTTTGGGAGAAAACTCATTGGGGCCAGTCCTTATAGGGTTGCCAACTCCAGGTGGGAAATTCCTGGAGATGTTGAAAGGGGGAGCAAGAGTATATTCAGGGCTGTTCTGAATCTCTGCTGAAAAAGTAACTAAGCTTACATGTAGGAATTCCTAAAATTCTTAGTGCTACACAGGGCTAGCCTTTAGTAGATAAGGGGACGGGCGTTGCTAGGATACATGCTGGAGAAAGAGGCCCAAGCTAGAAGCTAGGTGAACAAAACAAACCTCACCCAGGTAACGGAAAAGTACTGAGGATGGACAAGGATGGGGCATGGGGAGGGGGGAAACTTTGCTTGGAGTTAGGTAAGATTGTGAGGGGGTGTGGCTAATTGGTCCACCCAGCCAGATAGATAGGAGTATAAGAATTTCTGTGCTGCGCCACAGAAATCAGGGAGACGACTGGAGACTGCCTCTAAACGTCTCTCTCCATGCTTTGCAAATCATGCTTCAATAAATGCTGCACTTGTTGAGAGCCTCCGTGTGAACTTCCTGCTTGACTCCCGTGTCCGGTTATTCACACGTATCAATTTGGTGGCAGCGGTGGGAGAACGCCTCTTAACGGGGGGTCTGGTGTTCATGGTGGACCACCTCCAGGGCCCACCCGGGATTTCCCGGATTTGGAGGTTGCTCCACAACTGAGCACGCAGTAACCCACTCAAGGGGCAAGAACCGCTTGAGGCTCTCTCAACCACAGCCGGGACCTCGCCAAAGGAGCGACGGAAAGCTCGGTGAGTAGGCTGGTCAAGTAAGACCATGGGTATGGGGAACAAAGGATCCAAGGGAATGCGGCAAAAGGCCAAGGGGGACACCCCGTTATAAAGGCCACTGGGACCGCACGTAGGGTTAGTGATCACTTATCCATCAGACTTTCCACGGGGAAAAGTCCTGAGGGAATGGGAAATGTTTAAAGGGTAAGGGGTACCCAAAGATGTTTCTTTGTTTGTAAGTGTGTATAAGAATGGCCAAAGATATTTGACCTTCCCTACGCCCACAGGTGGCCATCGTGGGGAATGATTAACATAAGCATTATACGTGATATGAGGCAGTACTGGCTAAACTTAAGGTCCAAGACCAGAGGTGCCGGAAAACTTGTTCTGTGTTGACATCTGGATGGATTTTAGCAGAGGATTGGGGGGGGGGCGGCAGTGGCCCGCCTGGCCCCAAGTAGGGTAAGTGAGATAAAATCTGGAAAGGAGGAGGGGAAGGTGCCATAGGGCGGAGGTTGGACGACACTTGGGAGGCAGACGTGGAGAAGGAGTAAAGCTGAATCTACACTTTACCCCACAGCGGAATTAAGGGAATTACAATAAGGAAAGAACTTGGGGGAAACCAGGGGCAGTGGCCGCTGCCAAGACCACCACCAGGAGTAAGTGGAAGGAAAATGCCCCAGAGAAATGGCGCCCACTCAGGCATCGTGATGGCGCAGCCCTCTTTCTCTCCAGGGAAACCAGGCAGTGCCCCTGGCCTGTTTCCCTACGCCAAGCTGCTATGGGGGCAAGCACTAACTGCAAGCTATGAAATCGCAGCTACTAATCCTCATGGAAAATCCGGTACTCTTTATGAATATACAGGCTCCAGAAGGGAGGCTGTTTGCACTACCTCTAGGGGATTGGTGTTAGAGAGATAGGTTAAAATGGTGCCTAAGGTTTTAGCCCACAAAAGCCTTTAGACACCCCCAGAAGAAAGAGGAAACTCCTATGGAGTTTGCCAACAGATTGAAGGAGGGGATGAGTGCCTTTACAGGCATGGATCCGGAATCTGGGGAAGGAGAGGCTATTCAAAATTTCAAATTCATAGGGGGGGGAGTTATTCGGACATTAGGAAGAGACTCTAAAAAAAACTTGATGGCTTGTTAACTAAGCCCTTAAAAGAGCTGATAACAGAAGTGCAAAAGGTTGCGGCATGGAGGGAGGAAGAAGGGGAGAAGAAAACTGTTAAGTTAATGGTACAAACAGTACAGGAGATGAAAAACCAAGAAAGGGGGGGAATTGGAGAAACAGGAACAGCGCCCAGGGAAGAGGGCAGAGAGGGAATAACAGGGGGTGAAAACAGGCCCACATGGGAAAAGAATCAGTCATGGGGGGGGGAACAGAGGTGGCTGGGGACCTCTCCGAAGGGATGTTTGCAAATTTTACAAGAGGTAGTCATGAAAAGGATTGAGGGGAAACCTATGGTCACCCCTCTAACAGAACCTTTGTTGGTGGGAATAGAGGGATCTGACCCGGAGATTACTTCTCCAAATAGAGATAAAATTGTTGGGGTGAGACTTGGCGGCCAAGTTAGAAATACAAGTACTTGGGGCTTATCACAAAGCCGGGACAAAATTGTTTGTCTCCAGAGCGCATTGAGAGCCCCCGGAGACTAAGGACGAATCACCCCTTTTACATCAGATGTTAAAGGAAGCAGAATCCAATTTATTACGGTGTAAGGCAGAAGGCAGTGGCTTATTAAAAGAAGAAAGGGAGATAGTGCCCATTAAGGTGCCTTAAAAGCTGCCGGAAGATATACTGGGTGGAACTTTAGTGTTACACTCAGTACATAACATCAGAGCTCTTTTAACCCAGGCAGCCCGCCCATACATCTCTGATAGCTGCATGATGGCTATGGAGGCTTTGCTATTCCCTCTCCCCTTTTGGCCTTTGTGGACTGGGAGCAGGGTGGTCAGAGGATGCAAGAAAATAGGGAATGCTACAATTGAAGGAGGCTCTGACAGGATAATAAAAAGCAGAGAACTGCCTCATGAAAAGCACTGCAGCATTCAGAGTGTAAATCCGTGGCGCATACCTCTAAAAATATTTGGAGTGAGAAAGACCTTATCTCCTCCTGGGAAAGGGAATTAACCCATGAGAAGCTGTTAAGAGAGGTGCTGGAGGCTTTAATGTAGAGGGAGGGCACTGGGGGGTAGAAGGATTTATTGATTATTTTCAACAAAAGTATGTAATGGCCAAGGGCTTGTGGACTGAAACTAAATAGGGTAGACAATTGAAAAGCAAGTAGAAGAAGGGTGTAATATATATAAGGGTGAAAGAGGGAATAGCCCTCATAAAGAAACTAGTTTTGGAAACTCACTTGTCGTGGCCAACAGTCCTGCCACTAGCCTTGTTAAGCATAAAGTTTCATTGTAGCAATTAATGACAGGTATGGGAGTAGATGATTATCTTTTACTGAAAGACCACTGTGTTAGGAATATGTGCTGGCACTTGTCTTTGTTTTATAATCTAATAGGAAAGGGGCTTCTACAGCTCATCCCTCCACTGGAGACTGCAGTCCACCCACCTTCGCCAGGAGACTGGGTCCTCATCAAATGCTGAAATCCTGAACCTTTAGGCTCAACCTGGGACGGACCCTTTCAGGTGCTTCTGACTACTGAAACTTCGGTACGCGCAGCTGAAAAGGGGTGGATCCACCACACCAGGGTGAAGGCAGGAGCCGAGCCCCAGCAGTGGGTGGCCACGCCGGTTCCGGGGGAGTCCTTGGGGGTAAAATTGGCGAATGTCCGCTACTAGGGGATGGACTCTTGAAGACCCTGAAGACTTAAGCTGGACTGCTAGGCAAAGATGTGCTGCTGTTGAAGCTGCATGGTTTGATCCTCGGGAATGCAGATATGGGTTATTGTGGCAGGGAAATTGGTGTGATCATTTTCACGGGGAATTAATTGGCATTTATGGTTTTTATGGTAACGAGCTGGTGGGAGGAAACATAACTGCCAACGGGGACATCAAGTGGAGGTTTGCTAAGTGGGGGACCGACAAGTGGAGGTGCTGGGAATATGACAATAACGGCTTGTGTCCAGCCCTGGTAGTCCCTTATACATGCAATTTGTGCAGTTGTTTGAGGTGGAGGCCTATGATTTGTAGACCCTGTGATTTAGCCGAATATTATTAATAGGAGGGATTGTTGAACCAAGGGAGGAAATTGCATGGAGGTTTGCGTAGTTCCGAGGAGATACTTGGAGGTTTTGGGAGTACAACCAAAATAGGGGCTTAGAAAGACCACTATACACCAGCAAGGGTCACTTCACCACCAGGAAAGACTTCTGACGATGTCTTGAATGTGAGGCTGGGTGGGGCCAACATCAACATAGATTTTGGCCAGAACCAGAGAGGTGCCTGCAAAATTGTCGGGAACAAGGCCTCGGCAGATAAACATGGGAGGTACAAACTGGCACCTGCTACTAGGAATTCTTACCCTCATAACCGTGGAAGGGGGGTGGGAACACAATGAGTGGCACAAGGCTATGAAAGGGATTATCAAAGTTGTTAATAACACACAGCTCAAAGATTGTTGGGTGTGTTCCCATGGGCCCTCACATGCCAGGCAGGGCTGGCCCAGATGATGACCAGGTAATGCTAGAAAGAAAGAAAAAATCAAAGTGGCTACTAGCTCCAATATGCTTGCAATGGTATAACCAGTCTAGGCAAATTCCTTATAAAGTGACCAAGGGCAGTAACATAACTTGGGTACCAGTTCCATATGTACAAGTAGGAGATTACCCTAACTGTAATGTCACCATCAAAGTGGGTAAGATAGGCTCTAAACCCAACAACACTGGAGTCCAGAACCCCTTCCAGTTTAGCGATTCTTCCACGGAATCTAATGATCATACTGTAAAACTTTGGAACAACATGGGAGGGAGTAATTTGTTCTACGGCTTACAAGACAATATATATATTCTTTCCCGGGTCAGTACGCTTTTGGACTTCCCCCAGGGATATTCTGGATTTGCGGGGAGTGGGCAGGAAGAATTTTCCCCATAGCATGGAATGGAACATGCACGGTAGGGACTATAGGACCTGGAGGTTTAAGTATTCACGCAAAAGAACAAAGCCAGAAGACCTGGGCCCCCCACTTCAGATGGAATCGGGAAAAAAAAGGGAGTATGACGAAAGACCGGGATATGATCCCGATAATACATATCTAACTGAAGGAGAAAGATATGTGGCCATCACCTTCTGGGGAGTGGGCATTGCATGGAACGTCCAACAAATTAGAAAACTAAGCTACTTAGTAGAAAAACTGGCTAACACCACTGCACTTAGCATGCAGGCTTAACAAACTGAAGTTAACAGCCTGGCAGGACAGTTGTATCAACATAAATTGGCCTTAGATTACCTACTTAGCAGGGAAGGAGGAGTGTGTGTATGGCTCAATACCACTTGTTGCCACTACATTAATGAATCAGGGCAAATAGAAGAAAATGTTCAGAAACTACATAGCATAGCCCAAGAAGTCCATAAAACGTATTCTCCAGGTTCCTCTTGGTGGGACTGGCTCACAGGATGGTTACCGAACTTGAAGTGGTTGAAAGATATAATCTTTTTTGGAATAGTCTTAATTTAATTGTCATAGGAATTATACTGTGTGTGTGTATGCAATGCTTGCCAGTCTGTCTGAATGTGTTCAAAAGTAAATGGCCCCGTAAAAGCGGGCCAGACACAATGATGGTCTTACAAGAAAATACCCATGAAACCATAATAATAGAATAGGAGATTCAGAAGGGTAAAGTAAAAAGATGGGGGATTGAAAGGGGGAGCAAGAGTATATTCAGGGCTGTTCTGAATCTCTGCTGAAAAAGTAACTAAGCTTACATGTAGGAATTCCTAAAATTCTTAGTGCTACACAGGGCTAGCCTTTAGTAGATAAGGGGACGGGCATTGCTAGGATACATGCTGGAGAAAGAGGCCCAAGCTAGAAGCTAGGTGAACAAAACAAACCCCACCCAGGTAACGGAAAAATACTGAGGATGGACAAGGATGGGGCATGGGGAGGGGAGAAACTTTGCTTGGAGTTAGGTAAGACTGTGAGGGGGTGTGGCTAATTGGTCCACCCAGCCAGATAGATAGGAGTATAAGAATTTCTGTGCTGCGCCACAGAAATCAGAGAGACGACTGGAGACTGCCTCTAAACGTCTCTCTCCATGCTTTGCAAATCATGCTTCAATAAATGCTGTACTTGTTGAGAGCCTCCGTGTGAACTTCCTGCTTGACTCCCGTGTCCGGTTATTCACACGTATCAATGTGAGGGATGGAGCCTGGAGAGGGTGAGGTTTGAGGAGGGGTGGGACCTCAGACAGGTACAATGCTATAGACTCCAACCTCCAAACCAGCCATTCCCTCATGGGGAACCATTGTTGCTAGTTTCCAGGGGAGGGATGGAGATCACACAGAATTACAACTGCTCTCCAGATGGCAGAGATCAGTCCCCCTGGAGAAAATGGTGGACTCTGTGTCATTATACCCTGCTGCGGTCACCACAGCAAACTGGCACTGAGTGCCCAAGGCCGGGGCACTCTCCCAGAGCCTCTTTCTAGAGCTCATTGTATTTATTTCTACAATGAGTCTTATTCCTAGTTTTTAATAAATCTTATCTTGCCTAAAGATTTTTTTTTTAAAAAAGGATGATAGCCAATGTTTCCTCTAAGCTGTGGAGCCTTGTGTGCAAAAATTCTACTTTGTAAGCTACTTACAATAAAATTGTGAGCTAATGATTTGGCTACTGCATAAATTAGTTTGCTCTAGAGCCATCCTTCCTGAGCTAAAACAAAAATGTGTGAGACGGAGGCGAAAAAACTGTGAGCTCGCTCCCAGTTACTCAGCTTACAGGGAACACTGATGGTAGCTGTTGTTTTGTCAAATATTGCTGCAGCCCTTTGGCCAGGTGGAAGAAATGCTCATTCAGTTTTCCAGCTACTGTTAAATATTGTGAACACAGTGATAAGGGCAGGCCCAACATATCTATAGAAGCCATCATAATTGTGTAAAAGAAACAGAATCAGCTTCCCCCCCTCTTTCCAGACAAGCTGTAACTGCCAAAAATGACCTCTTCATCTACTCCATTTGCACAGCCTTAAATCTGATGAAGTGGGCTCTACTTCACAAAAACTTCATGTCATAATAAATCTTTACTAAGTAAATCAGTATGAAATCTATTTCAGTTTACCCCTGTACCTTTACCTTGCACAAAAGCAGGGGCAAATTCAGTTACACAGTAGTACTGTATGAGAAGTACTCACTGTGGTCAGACGGGCAGTTTGGCCTGATATAGTTGCTGTTCCCTTATAGTTGCTGTTCCCTTATGGATTAAATGGACTTGTTCATACAGCCACATATGGCACCTGTGCCCCAGTCATACTCACCCCATCATATGACAAGTTGGATGTGGAGTAATTTGTAAACAGCCACCAGAGAAAGTCTGGTGCTTATGGATGTGTGCACATTCATCCCACATTTCCAGATGTCTGAATGCATGGGAATGCACACAAAATGCATGGGAAGTCTGAACCGTTCAATCTGTTCCAGATGAGGGGTTTTTTTTGTACTATCTGCAATGTGCTCCTAAGCATGTGCACCAGGAATACTTTTTAAAAAAAATACAATCCGAAACCGCACTGCATGGATGACTCACTGTAACACTGTAAACAATCACCCTCAGGCCCTGTGCACTGTAAAGGTGCCTCAGGGTGCAGGGTCTGACTGAGATTCTCTGTTCCCAAATGAAACAGAGAAATTAGCGGTGTGACCGTACCACGCCAACCTTCCAGTCTGACTGCAGCCATTATCTATATAATTTGTCATATAGCAAAGTAGCTTTTACAACGGGCTATTAGATGTCCCACTGACACAATAATAACAATCCAGTGTCTGAACTGGGATTTCTAACTTCTGTTCCACACATATAGCCTTTGAAGCAGATTAATATTCAATTACCATGCATGTAAAGTGTAGAGGGATCAAAACATCCTTTTACTACATTGTTAGATCATGGGAAATATTAAATTCTCCCCTTCTGTTCATAATATTAACAGAAGTTTGCTACTGTTCTACTATTACGTACATTCTACATTGCCAAGCAGGAGGTATTGAGATCAAAACATGAAAATAAAAAGGGGCACAGGAAAATTAGATGGCGAGAAAGAGAAGACAGATCACAAAAGAAAGTGAGCAAAATGGGGAAGAAAATGTGGAAAAGGGAAAGATAAATAAAGGGAAATTTTATCTTTTGTTTTATCTTTGTGGAACACACAAACTATTGGTTTGCAAAATCTGGCTGAGCAGATGAAACTATGGAGCTGGGTGCAACAAAAGGAAGAGGGAAAGGATAGACTGCTAGAGACAACAGCCTCATTAGAAAGCTGCAGCCTGGCAATGACTGTAGGAGCTATACTGGCCGGTCTTGCCTTGTTCAAATGTTGGCTTGGCTGATGGGCTTAGCATGAATCTGTTTCAGAATTGTGGGGTTGCCATGGAAAGGGCCATCTCTTGTGTACCCACGAAATGAGCTTCTTTGATTTATGAGAAAGTCATGAAGGCCTCAACCCATGATCTTAATTTCACAGCAGAAACATATGGGAGAAGGTCGTTCAGATACCCCAACTGAAGTCATGTAGGTATTTAAAGGTCAAAACCACCACTTTGAATTGGGCTCAGGAGTGGATTAGCAGCCAGTGTAACTGCTGCAATATTGGGGTCATGTGTTCCAGATCGCCGGTCCTGACTAGCAATCTAGCCACAGTGTTCTGCTCTAGCTGCAGCTTCAGAACTCTTTTCAAGGGTAACCTCAAGTAGAGCACTTTGCAATGGTCCTGTATAGATGTAACTAGGGCATGGATCACTGTGGCTAAATATGACTGACCCAGAAATGGATGCAGTTGGCTCACCAGCTTAAGCTGGACAAACAAAAGCACTCTAAACCACTGAAGCCAGCTGGTTTTCTAAGGTAACTGCTGTGTTAAGTATAACTCCCAACCTGCAAACCTGGCTTTTCAAGGGAAGTATAACCCCAACCAAGACAGGAGAGATCTCAAGTCCTGAGTCTGCCTTTCTACTAACCCAGAAAACCCCTGTCTTTTCAGGATTAATCTTCAGCTTGTTCTCCTTAATCCAGCCCATTATTGACTCCAAGTACTGGTTCAGAACATCAACAGCATCCTTGCAATCAGGTGAGGAAAAAAGGTACAGCTGCATACTGGTAGCACTGTAGCCCTAACCTCCTAATGACCTCTCCCCAGTTTCATATAGATATTAAACAGCACATGGAATAAGCTCAGCCCCCTTCCAGCCTGCACCCCATCCTGAAGGTTGTATGCAGTGGGGCTAGGATAAATGACCCCCCTCCAACATTGGCGTTGTGTAATGCCAGGTCTATAAATAATAAGATCGCGGTCCTTCAGGACTTTCTGCAGGAGCAGAATGTAGACCTGGCGTGCATGACTGAGACCTGGGTGCAAGACGAGGAGACAGTAGCTCTCTCTCAGTTGGCTCCTCCCAGGTTCTCAGTCCTTCCACCAATCATTGACTAGGAGGCGAGTGGGGAGTGGCTTTATTCATTTGAGAGGCTTACTCCTTCAGGGCACTCCCATTGCTAGAGATCATGGACATTGAGTGTACTGGCCTGGTGTGGGAGGCCGGCGAGAGTTTAGTGATTTGGCTGGTGTACCGACCGCCCAAAGCACCAGCCAATAGCTTGCCGTCCCTGATGGAGGTCATATCAGGCTGGGCATTGGAGCACCCTATACTATAGTCCTGGGTGATTTCAACATCCATGCTGATGATGCGACCTCTACTCAGGGAATGGACCTGGTGTCGTCCATGGTGGTGCTAGGACTCTCCCAATATGTAACGACCCCCACATAGCGGGCAGGGCACACACTCAATTTGATCTTCGTGGAGGGGGTAACAGTGGACCAGATCACTGCTCTGGCAGTGCTATGGTTGGACCACCTTGCCCTGAAGGCCCAACTGAATATCCCACCCCAACCCTGTTTGGTCAGCAAGTGTATTTTAGCTTGCCTGCTGAGCCAAATAGACCCTATTTGGCTTCAGATGGTTCTCCAGGATCCAATGCCCCCGTCGGCTCATTAGATGAGCTAGTAGAGGACTGGCATAGCCAACTCTCAGCAGCCATCCATAAGATCACTCCTCTGCACCCTCCTGGTTCACCCAGGTTCACCTGGTTCACCCTGGTTCACCCAGGAGTTGCAGCTAATGAAGTGAAGGCTAAGACGGTTAGAGAGACAGTTGCAACATGCCTGCAACGAAGCCACAAGAGCATCTTATAGGATGTTTATGAGATCCTATGAAATGGCAGTCAAAGCTGCAAAGAGGGAGTACTTTGTGGCTACAATTGCATCTGCGAGCTCATGCCCAGCCCAATTGTTTAGAACAATTTGGTCTATTACCACTCTGCCACAAGGCAGACCAAATGCTAGGGAACTGGACATTGGCTGTGAGGCTTTTACGAGTTATTTTGGACATAAAGTCTTGTCGCTCCGCTGTGACTTCCCCATCACACTTGAAACAGTGAGTGAGCTTGAGGCTCCATGCACCTGGTCAGGTTATGGATCATTTTGATCTGCTCAGTTTAGAGGAAGTTGAAAAACTGTTCCTAACTGTACGCCCCACCACATGTTCCCTGGATCCGTGCCCTTCATGGCTAATTAAAACTGGCCACAATGGGTTTCAAGGGGCCCTAAGGGAATGCCAACAAGTCCCTCTTGGAGGGACTGTTCCTGGGGGCACTCAAGGAAGTGGTGGTACGTCCTCTCCTAAAAAAGCCATCTCTGGACCTGACCAAATTGGAAAACTACTGGCCAGTTTCCAACTTGCCCTATTTGGGCAAGATAATAGAGAGGGCTGTGGCAATGCAGTTACAAAGCTTTTTGGATGACGCTTCCATTTTAGACCCCTTTCAGTCCGGCTTTCGCCCAGGTCATGGGATGGAGACGGCACTGGTCGCCCTCACAGATGATCTCCGGAGGCATCTGGATCGGGGCAGATCGGCAGTGCTGTTGTTGTTGGACCTGTCAGCAGCATTCGACACAGTCGACCATCAGTTACTGATCCACCACCTTGCTGACACTGGAATTCAGGGACCTGTCTTGCAATGGCTCGCCTCCTTTCTTCAAGGTCGGGGACAAAGGGTGGTGCTGGGGGAACAGCCTTCCCGGAGGCACCCACTGGATTCTGGATTGCCCCAAGGGGCGGTGCTGTCCCTGATGTTATTTAACATCTACATGCATCCCCTTGCCCAGATTGCATGGTATGTCACCAGTAAGCAGATGACACCCAGCTCTGTCTGATGTTGGGCGGCTGGTCTTACTCTAAACCAGAAGATGTAGACCGGGAATTACAAGACATGGCTGGATGGCTTAGGCTGAGCTGACTGAAATTGAATCTGATGAAGACGGAGGTCCTGTGCCTGAGTCGGGGTGGACTGAGGGTAGGGATCCCACTCCCAACCTTTGATGGGGCTCCATTGGTGCTAGTGCAGGAGGTTAGGAGCTTGGGAGTGCTCTTGGATGCCTCCTTAACAATGGAGGCCCAGGTAGCGGCCACTGCCAAGTTGGACTTTTACCATCTTCGGCTGATCAGGCAGTTTGTTCCCTTCCTTGAACACAACAACTTGACAACAGTGATCCATGCGATGGTCACCTCGAGATTGGACTACTGTAACGCTCTCTACATGGGGCTGCCCTTGTCGCAAATCCAGAAGCTATAGCTGGTGCAAAATGCTGCAGCCAGGCTTTTAATGGGCCTCCCAAAGCGAGAGCACATACTACCTGTGCTGAAGGCATTGCACTGGCTACCAATAGCATACTGAATTCACTTCAAGGTGCTGGTTCTTACCTTTAAAGCCCTTTAAGATCAGGGACCTACATACCTGAGGGACCACCTTTCCCCACATGTTCCCCAGAGAGCACTGTGATCCCAAAATCGACTGACCCTTCCCGGACCAAAGGATGCCAGGCTGGTTATAACCAGGGCTAGGGCTTTCTCGGTGGTGGTTCCTCTCTGGTGGAATGAGCTCCCAGAAGAGATCAGGACCCTGCAGGACCTTATGCAGTTTCACAGGGCCTGCAAGATGGAGCTCTTCCACCAGGCTTTCAATTAAGAGCCACCCCGAGGGAGAACCATGTTTCCTGAAGTCATCAAAATAGGCTGTGCCAGCCGCACAATGTTACATCTGGGTCGACTACTACGATGGTATAATCAATGTCGACCACCATCCTAATTTTAATTTAAAGTGTTAACCTTCTAATAACTTATTAGTATCATCATTTGCTAGCACCTTTTAATGTTGAAATTGTTTTACATGTTTTTAAGATTACTTAAACTACCTATTGCCCCCCCATCCGGAATAACGAGACAGACAACAATATGGGGTACTAACGGGCCACTTTTATTAACAACTATAAGGCATAACGGCAACAAACCTACAGGATAACAGAATTGCGGCATGGCAAGGCTACGGGTCAGCCGACCCTTCCCTCGCCATAATGGTCTAGGGCGAGCACCCAGCTCCGAAGGAAAGGCGATTAAATCACCTTTTCTCCAGCCAGCACGGCTAGGGTGATTGCCAGGGAGAACCACCCCCGAGCCGCGAGGCTCAAAGGGGGCACCTCCCAGACAAACCCTCAGGCGGTCTGCTTTCCCCGCCCCGGGCCGCAAGGCCCAAAGACTGTACCGACAAGACCCCTATTCCCAAACGGGTTATATGCCGGTGCTCACCGTACCGCAATCTGCAGCTAACAACCTGCCACCGCAGAGGTCAAGCCTCAGCTTAGGCCCTTGCGCCCACTACAGGCCCAAGGCTGCACCAATCCCAAGCTGCAGGTCTTCTAGAAAAAGGAGGATAGTGCTGAGGTCCATTCCCTCCCCAAAATACCACCTCCCCAAGATCTACGCCAAATATCCAGGAAATTCCCAACCTGAACTTGGCAAGCCTAGTTTCTGCATTAGACTGGGACTTGACTGCAAAGTGACAATGTGTCTGGTCATGGCTACATTGTGGCATTGACTGGGGAACTATTTATTTATTTATAACCCACTCCCCCTGGAACCAGCTCAGAGCAGGTGACAACAATTTATAAATACACAATATAAAGCCTTCTAAAAACAACAATAAATACAAAGATCAATAAGACTTACTATAAAATTCAAGATGGTGTAAAGATTCACACAGAGGGGCAATATGCAACATATATAGAAGGGAAGGGAGGGGAAGCAGGGGGGAGGGGGGAAGGAGGTGTAGTATGAATGGGACTATAAAGATTTCCCCCTTTTTTGATTATTCATATTTCTCTGGTTTTTATAGGTTTATTCTTAAGTAATATTTTATTAGGATGTTAGAAAGGCCTGTTGTATAGAAGGCTTTCCTCTTGTAGGTCTGATATTGTTAGCAGACAACATAATAGCTACAAAGTTCATGATTCTGTAGTTCTTAAGGGCAAAACCTTGCAATGTCTGGGTCAGAGAAGATTTTAATCTCGTATCAGTAAAAAATACTTCTGTTTGGGATATGAAGAATCCTTGCCCATTATCATTTAGGTTAGGTTAAGTAAACACTTGGGTTTTACGTAGATTTGACGTAGATATATGTTTCTTTACATCTGACAAATCAGAGGCTTATTACTCAAATTACCATTGTCTTTTATAACCAATTATGCCTTTTGAATATTGTTTTCTTGATGATGTC